>NC_137675.1:7551150-7641150 GCF_963989245.1 Nansenia antarctica | reverse complement strand
CAAAACATTTAAAATCCCATGGGATAGAGAGACAGCCAGACAGACAGACAGGGTCAGAGACACACAGACAGACAGACAGGGTCAGAGAGAGACAGACAGACAGACAGGTCAGAGAGAGACAGACAGACATACAGGTCAGAGAGAGACAGACAGACAGACAGACAGGTCAGAGAGAGACAGACAGACAGACAGGGTCAGAGAGAGAGAGACAGACAGACAGACAGAGACAGACAGACAGGGACAGAGAGAGAGACAGACAGACAGACAGGGTCAGAGAGAGACAGACAGACAGACAGGGTCAGAGAGAGACACACAGACAGACAGACAGACACACAGACAGACAGACAGGGTCAGAGAGAGACACACAGACAGACAGACAGACAGACACACAGACAGACAGGGTCAGAGAGAGACACACAGACAGACAGACAGACAGACAGACACACAGACAGACAGACACACAGACAGACAGACAGACAGACAGACAGACAGACACACAGACAGACAGACAGACAGACAGGGTCAGAGAGAGACACACAGACAGACAGACAGACAGACAGACAGACACACAGACAGACAGACAGACAGACAGACAGACAGACACACACACACACAGACAGACAGACAGACACACAGACAGACAGACAGACAGACAGACAGACAGACCCATCTGATTCTCAACAGGTTCCGGTAACAATATAATAATATATAGCATTTGGCTGATGCTTTTATCCAAAGCGACTTACATTGCAGTGAGTGCATACATACATGTTTCAGTATATATGGTCCCAGCAGCAAGCAAACACCCCAAGCAAACACCTTCTCAAATGTCTCCTTCCCCACATACATCCTTATCATCCCCACATCCCTTCTCACCAGAGCCTTAAACACATCCACCACCCTCTTTTCATAATGAGCCACATTCCTTCTCACCCTAACCGCATACCTCCTGTGACTCAATACATCATTCAACAAATTCACATTACACCCTTTCTTCTTTCCCACCACCCCAAACAACCACAACTCCTTCCAATTCATCTCCTCCACATACCCTCCTTCCCAGTTCCCATGTAGTATATTTCTGTAGTATGTATGATCTATGTATGAATATGTGGTATGTTTTAGACACACACACATGCCAGGGCATGCAGGGACACAGATGACCAGCAGGGACCTTTGGGGGGTGGGCAGGGACACACATGCACGCTGGCCCCTCCCCTCTGGAGGGGAAAGGGGAGAGAGGGACACAGAGAGCCCTCTTCCCACCCTGATGTCCATGGAGAACGCATGTAATGTATGAATCTGCCTGTAACTAATTAAATTATCTTAAACTAACTGTTCTTTGATTCATAATCAATAAGAATACACGACAGTAAATGGCGAGCCAGCCAGGAGATAAATTGTAACTTAATTTACAGTATTGTGCGGACTCTTCAATTCGATGAAAAAGGTAGATTTTCTGCAGAAATCTCTCTCTAGTCGATTGGTGTGTTTAAGATAGGCTGTAAATCTCAGATAAGTTATAGTCAAAAGAATCTGTGTAACGGTAATCTTGTTGGAATAGAAACACACTTTTCATAATCTTTAAGCTGGGTGGTGAGAGCCGGACTTGGAAGCCCGTTTTTTGTAAAATATAGTGTTTAATGGTAAGGTTTGTTTGTACGGTATTGGAATATCGTGTGTGTGTCTCTGTAAAATTCGGTGAGGTTGTGTTTATGTGTTGGAGGACTGGGTAGTCTGTTTTATATTGTAGCAGTGAAAAAACATATGAGCAGAACGGTAGACGCCATTACTCTTTGTCTGTGTGAGAGGACGCCGTTGTGTGGGCGGCCATTTGCAGTGTGTCAGAGAGTCTATTCTTAGACGCCATTTTTATGAGGGAAACGTGCAGTGTACTTTCAGCGGAGTTTAGACGCCATTTGCATTTAGACGCCATTTGCAGTGTGTCAGAGAGTCTAAAGGACACACACAGAGGCCATCTTTGTGAGGGAAGCGTGAACGTAGAATATTTGAATGAGATAAATAGTGGTTTAACTGGATTGAAAGATATTGCTGTGTCGTGAAAAGTAATCGTTTATGAAAACAAGATTGTGTTAAAGAGATTGTTTTAAGCAGGCCCCAATACGGCCGTGGGCTTTCAAGAACAATAAAGCCCTTCCCTCTTTCTGCTTTGCAAAAAGCGCAGACACACGGTGGAACATTCCTTTAGAGGGGAGCCTGAGTTTGATGGATTTTCAGTGCTCATCTCTTAAAGATAGCGATAAAACCATACACATAGACTAGTATTGATAGAGAAAAGATAGAGATATAGTGAATTGATCTCGGGGTGTTTTAAATAGTTTAGAGTTACGGTTAAAACATTCATAGCCTTGGCTAAGAGTTGGCGCATGCGCAATCGATGCGCGTTAGCCGGAGCACAGCTCCATCTGCTGGTCGAAATACGACAATACATTTTAAAACACTAAATCCTCAGGGAGATACAGCTGAGGTCGATGAAACAGTCCGATACATTAATAAATAGATGGTTATAAAAGATTGTAATGAATAATTAATCATTTTATTCCTTCCAAATGACAAGTCGATTTCTTTAAGTGTGTAATTAATAATTAATCATTCATTCTTTTCCAAATAACAAGTCGATTTCTCTACAGGTTATAATTAATATTTGTAATTTACATCTTTTATTTTAGTTAGGTCATTTCCACAGTGTTTGATTAAGGAATAGCAGAATAGTACATATTTGATAGTTGAGCAGTAAAAGGGTTTTTGTGGATCGGTGAATACTTAGGTGTTGATCAGCCTTTGTGATTTAATAATTGTGTTGACCAGAACTGTAATTAGTATTGAATGAGTAATTAAGTGACACATTCATAAACAATTAGGAAACACATCTAAGTATAAAGTACTTACACAGAGATTAGATTTAAGTTAATACTGCACTGACATACACAAGAGGCAAGTCTGTTATTCTGGAGTTGCAGGGTTTTTGTGGGGATGGTCAATACAGTTATATTGGACTAGCATTTGTTTAGCAAACAAGACAACATAAGGTGGGTTGTAAGAAGCGTACCCCTTATCTAATATAGAATATTGTCAGCATATTGAACAAGTAGAATGGGGTCGAATTCCACGAAGCTGTTAAAAGATATTAGTGAACATCGTGGAATGTTGGCTACGTTATCCCCTATGGCTATAGTGGAAAAAATGAATCCTCTTGTTAGGGAAATTAGCAAAATGTCTACGAAATGGAATAGCCGTTGGGCATACATTGAACAGCCGTGGCCGAAAGAGGGCAGCATTAATTTACAATTAATTGCAACATTGGAGATACTTATCAATGGGCACAAAGCACATCAAAGAGGAAAGATTAGATCAGAGAAACGCAAGTTAGAGTTAGCTATTTTAGATCTATTTAAGGTAGAGGGACAGAAAATAGCTCAGTGTCCTGCCCCCAGTCCCCCTCCATATGCTAAGGCACTGGAGGATCATTCCCAGAAGAAGAAGAAGGAGCCAAGGGGAAAAGGGGACGACAGGAGTGACGAGGAAGATGACAGCGAAGATGGCAGTGCAGACTCAAGTGATGACGACAATGCAGATGGAGGCTACAACACGCAGGTCAGGAAGATGATAGCCACAGCCGAAAGGAAAGGTGGGAGAAGACGCCCGGAGAAAGAGGGAGATTGTCACCGAATGTCATCAAATACATTAAAGAACTGTCCAGTGCTGATTCGGGGTAACAAGATGGAATATCATCCGTGGCATCATACAGATTTGTCTGAAGTGATCGAGAAACTCCCAGTTCTTCAAGAGGGAGGACATTCGTGGACGCGACAGGTCGACGTGATACTGACAGGAACGCAGGTCGCGATGGGAGACCTGAAAAGACTCTTAGCTTTTGTTGCAGGATTGGATACAATGCAGGAAATATTGATGAAGGCAGGACTTCATAGATATATCAATACATCAGTTTATGATCCAGAGCTTTTCGCAGCAAACAGAGGCAAACTGTGGAAAGCAATCAGGGAGATCTACCCTACTCACATTCACCCAGACAATATCATTGTGAAGCCACTGGGGGGGGATGAGAATCCTAGGGGTTATATTGCCCGTATGCACTCTCAATGGAGAAGTGTGACAGGGAAAGACGCTGAAGATAACCCCTTAGAAAAATCCATAATCAGGGAAAAAATACAAGAAGGGCTTCCTACCCCAGTTAAGGATAAGCTAGCAGAAGTGGTGGGGCTACGACACATGAACAAAGCTGTTTATATAGACCACGTATCTCATCAAGTTGAGTTATATCGAAAGAACATTCAGATACAGAAGGCACGAGACGAAGAATCCCTCAGAATATTGACTCATTTGCAATTGACTGAAAGCGAGAGGAACATAGAGGGAGTGCAGGCTTTAGCCCCACAGCAACAGCCACCTGGAGTGCAGACTGCTACGTACCAGTCCTACTCACAGGGGCCACAAGGGGGGTATCCTGCTACTTACCAGTCCTACCCACAGGGGCCACAAGGGGGGTATCCATACCCACAAGGGCCACCAGGGGTGCAAGCGGTTCCATGCCAGATGTACACACAGCCTGGCCAAGGACCACCACCAGGGGGATGGACAGCAGCAGGGAAGGAGATGCTAGAACCATGCCAATGTGACCAGAATGGACATCTAGCCTGTGCCTGCTGCAACAGGCCCCAGGGGGGCGCAGGGGGGAGCCAAGGAGGAGGATATTGGCCCCCTACTACACCTGCTCCAGGAGTGATGAACCCTTACGGAGGCCCAGCAGCTGGCCTATAGGGGTGCCCGGAAGATCCGAGTGGGAGGTGCCAGCTGGTGGTGACACAGAAGCCTGAAGGCGCCACGCACCTCCCTATGTCTAGAGAATATGTGAAGACAATCGGATTTGAGGGAATTAAACAGCTGATTCCTACAACTGAGCTTGTAGACTTAGAGTACAAGGGACAGAGAGCAACTCTGTCAACACTTGTGTCAGAACACACGCCAACAGGGCTGCTAGGGAGAGATGCTCTATGCCAATTGAACTGTACAGTAAAATGCACACCTGACGGATGTCAGGTGACGATGCCATCCGGTGCTCAGGTTCCATCGACAGCCAGAGTGATTAAGCATAGAACAGACCTACAAGCTTTGCCTTTAAAGGGAGCTGATATAGAATATTGGGTTGATGGGTCTTGTTACGGGGTAGGAGAAACTTTGTGCGCTGGGTATTCCTTAGTTAAAGCACAAAATTCAAAGTTTATTGTAGAACAGGCTGAGGCAGTTCCTCAGCCTTGCTCGGCTCAGTTGGCTGAATTGATTGCCCTCACAGAAGCATGCAACTTGGGAACCGGACGGAGAGTGACAGTGTACACCGACTCTGCCTATGCACATAATGTTTGTCATTTTAATGGAGCTGTATGGAGGGGGCGGGGTTTTAAGAGAACTGATGGTACGCCTATACAGCATCACGCACAGATCATGAAGCTGTTACAAGCCATGATGAAGCCAAAGGAATTAGCTATAGTGAAGTGTGCCACACACAGGTCTGACTCATCACATGTCACACAAGGTAACAGGGCTGCAGAAGATGCAGCCAAAGCCATTACAGGAGCAGACAAGGCAGGTAAAGGTCTTCTGGTCACACATGAAAAGCAATTACAGGGCATGGTCACACTTGAGGATTTATTGATGTTACAGAGTAGAGTAACTACGTTAGACAAGAGCGTTTGGCTAGCAAGGGGGGCAAGTCAGGATGACACAGGTCTATGGAGGAATCATGAGGGGTTGGTTGTAGCACCCTCAGATTTATTAGGCATGTTAATACAGGAAGCTCATGGATTAGCACATGTGGCTAGGGGGGAGGTAAGACGCAAGATTACCAAGAAATATGGGTTTTGGAGTCCATATTTGATGGAACAGATTGACCATGCTTTAGGTCAATGTGGGGTCTGTTGGAGAAACAACATCAGAGTGGGTACACCAGTGGTGTTTGGGCATATCCCTACCCCAATAGGGCCACGGGTGGTGGACAGGGGGGTGGATGTACAGAGTAGGCAGGATGTTGTGCCAACAGGTGCCGAGGTCCCCAGAGAACCTGAGAAGGAGGAGCTACGAGGAGATGCTGTGGTGTTGCCAGAGCCAGTGGCAATGCCAGTGTTACAGCCAGTGACATTACCGGCAGTGCCTGAAACCGAGGGGACAGCGGAAAGCTGTCCAGATGCCAATGAACCAGAAACCAACGAAGCAGAGAGTGCTGACAGTCTGGAGGTCCAGCCTGGGAGTGTCCAAAGCCTGGACACCTGTGCTACTGGGGATGCTGGCGAGTGCCTGCACCATGCTTCAGATGATGCTGAGGGCGACTCCCCAGACCTTGATCAGCGTGGGAGGGGACCAGGCGGCTGCCTTAACCTCAATGACACTGACGGACGACGACCAGTTAGGAAAAGATTAAAGACTATGAATAGGGTAGTGAAGCAGCAGATCAAAGGGAACGACGGGAATGGACAGCAGATGATAGCATGGCTGGAAACGGTCTTAGGGGCATGGGAAACTTATTTTGCCAAGATAGGAGCACCTATTATAGCAGACATGATTTTTGACTTTCTTAGAAGGCAGGGCCTCATTGACTGTTTTTGGAAAATCAGTCACTCAGTCCACGTTAATGAACTTTTCAGAAGACTAGTCCTCACCTGAGGTGAAGATCTATGCATTAATGCATTCCCTTTGTCCTATGCTTACTGTTGGAGAATTATGTGTTATGATAACTGAATGTCATTATTTGTGTATTGTTTGTTTGTTTCTATATCGTGTGATTGAGGTCAGTTGAGAAGTGATGTGGTGGTTATACAAAGCTAGGAGAGAGGTTCTGTTCCTAGCGCAACGAAAATGGAAAGCTCCTGACTATGGAAGTGTTATCAATCTGAGACAGCGGTAAAGGCTGTTCTCCAACTGGGTACAAGTGCTAGTAACCTCTGACCCCGACGCTTCAAGGACAAAGAAAACATCGGTCGTTGGAAGTTTCTGTATTGATTTGTGCATGATAAACTGTGTTTAGTTTAATTGTGATTGTTATTTTCAAAATTCTTTTTATTATTGGTTGTTTTCTATTTTTTGTTTATGATATCTTTGGTTCCTAATACTGGTCCTGGGTTGGTCTGTGTTATTGTGCTTCTTGTGTTGTGTGTTGGTGTAGTTTTTCTGTCTGTTGTTGTTTATTTTTTAATTTTTAATTTTATTTAAAAAAAAAAAAAAAAATTTGGGATGTTTTGTGGGGTTTTGTGTTTTTGTTTTTGTTTTATGGTAGTTTAGTTTCGGGACACCCTCTGGGTGGTCCGAGGGGGGATGTGTAGTATATTTCTGTAGTATGTATGATCTATGTATGAATATGTGGTATGTTTTAGACACACACACATGCCAGGGCATGCAGGGACACAGATGACCAGCAGGGACCTTTGGGGGGTGGGCAGGGACACACATGCACGCTGGCCCCTCCCCTCTGGAGGGGAAAGGGGAGAGAGGGACACAGAGAGCCCTCTTCCCACCCTGATGTCCATGGAGAACGCATGTAATGTATGAATCTGCCTGTAACTAATTAAATTATCTTAAACTAACTGTTCTTTGATTCATAATCAATAAGAATACACGACACCCACTAATCAGCTCTTTCATCTTCTCCATATATAACCCCAGTCTCTCACACTCCACATATTGGTGCATAAATGTCTCCACTGCTTCCCCACATACATCACACATCCTATCAACATTTGCATCAAACTTACTTAAGATTACATTGTTAAATATCCTGTTGTGCCTCAGTAAAAAAATCCATCTCCTCACATTCTATGGGGTTCCACTTCACCTTCACGTTCTCCCACACCCTTCCCACCCTTATCTCTGGAAATACTCTCCCCCATACGTTCTCTGAAGCCGGCCTCATCACCTTTGTGGTATATTACCTTGTTGGTTATGGATCAAAGAATCAATTCTGAGTTTAAGACGATTTATTTAAAGTACAAAAGTATACAGTTACCAAAGCTGGATTCTGGTCTGGTCTGGTAGAGAGAGAGAGAGAGAGAGAGAGAGAGAGAGAGAGAGAGAGCGAGAGAGAGAGAGAGAGAGAGAGAGAGAGAAAGAGAGAGAGAGAGAGAGAGAGAGAGAGAGAGAGAGAGAGAGAGAGAGAGAGAGAGAGAGAGAGAGAGAGAGAGAGAGAGAGAGAGAGAGAGACAGAGAGAGCTGCGTGTTCCAGAGGTGGGAGAGAAGAGAGCCCCTCAGAGCCCACACCCTTACTTATAAACAAAGTCAAAATGCAGTCACAACCAATGGTCCTATCAGGTCAAGGGGGAGAGGCCAGGAGCTTTGGCAAAATGGTCATAAATACCTTGCCCTAACCCCACAGTCAGGAGACATTCCTTCATAGCAAACATATAGGCCCATTATTAAGTACAAATATACTACATATTCCCATTCCTCAGTGTCCTGTATATCATTTTAATTTTGACATCCCCCTCACCTATAAAGAACTCCACCTCTCTTTTCTCCCCTTCATTCCTCTACTTCCCTATCCACCATTGTCCTCCACTCCACTGTCATCCCCTCTTTAATCCTTTTTAATATATCCCTCACTGCCCCCTCCCATATCTCACCTCCCATCTCCCTCATCGCATCCACCACCACCATTGCAGGCATAAATCCCAGTACAAATTCATACACCATATCCCAACTCAGCCCTCATCATTACCCTGTCATACAATTCCTTCCCATCATACCTTATCCTTGGGTTTAAAAACACTGGTTGCTCCCACACCTGTCTCACATTTTCACATACATAAGACACGCATGGTAGAAACTCTCCCCACGCCTCCACAACTTCCTTGTAGAAAGGTGCTACTCCCTCCAACATCTCCTTCTGCATCTTCATACACCCCACTCTCCCTACACCTTCCACACTTACTCATGGCCTCTGCCAGGAATATTTCCCATGCATACTCTCCACCCCCATACACATACTTCACCATCCTTTTCACTCTCATAGTCTTCTTTTCCATCTCCAGATTCATGAACCCCAAACCTCCATGCTGACATTCTCTAATACCTCCTGTGCAATCCTGACCCTTTTCGCCTCCCATACAAACTCATTCACCATCCTCTCAACCTCTCTAACCACTCTCTCCGGCACATCCAACACACCCATCACAAATTTGGACATCAAGAGTGCATTGACTACCACCACCTTCCCTCTAAGCTTCAGCCTTCTCATCCTCCATAACCCTAACGTCTTTCTAACCTTCCCCAATATCTCTTCCCACTACATGTCCCTGCCTTCTCTTGACTCTATAACTAGATGTATCCCTAACACTCTAAAGTAATCCTTCCTTGCCCTCAACCCTAACTCATCTCCCTCTTCCCTCTGCACACCTATATATTATCTAAATTTTCTCTACATTCACCTTTGCCCCAGATGCCCTACCAACTGAGCCACAGAGGACCACAGTAACAGCACTGGCAAAAACGCTATTCAAATGAAGGTCACTATTCAAATGAACATCACTATTCAAATGAACATCACTATTCAAATGAAGGTCACTATTCAAATGAACATCACTATTCAAATGATCATCACTATTCAAATGATCATCACCATTTAAATGAACATCCCTATTCAAATGATCATCACTTTTCAAATAAACATCAACGATTCGATTGAGTCGTTACAGCGAGCTAGCCAACTAAAGCGCTTGGTTCATAAAAAAAGATTCCTCCCTCTCTCTAAACTGGGCTTCTAGTCCCGTTTGCCCTGATAAGGACCAGGGGGGGTCGGGGAGGCCAAAAGCCTGAGTTTTAATCCCTGAATAGGCCCCAGAGTACACACCGCTGAAGCCCGGGAGCGACTGTGGGAAACCAATTGGATTTGGCACGCACACCGTAGGCGCCGCTGTGGAGAGCCGGCGAACGGGGGGCGAAACAGGCGTTTTACCCTGCTGTTCTCCCTGTGGCCACAGGGGGGGACCCTGCTTCAAAATCTCTCCACAGGATTGCTCCCGTGACCTAGCCACACAGACGCACTCCAGACGCGGCAACCGATGGTACTGCTGGTCAGTCCAGGTGATCCGTTCACGGTTCTGAACGCCCCCGTCGTCTCTCTGTAACACAAGCACACACAACACAAATTAGCTGAGCCGAGCACGCGGGCACTCACACACGCACACACACACACACACACACACACACACACACACACACACACACACACACACACACACACACACACACACGCACGCACACACACTGTGCAACTGCTTGCTTACATATTAGTCAACGGCATTTCATAATGCCTTGATCATAATGATCATAATGACATCATGCTTGATCATAATGATCATAATGTCATGCTTGATCATAATGATCATAATGACGTCATGCTTGCACGGTTTGTTGACGTGTTAGAGTTGAGCCAGCGGTCATCGGGCCAGGGGGCGCAGGCCTGGCCTAGTGTTGTCTGTCTGTCAGTGACACAATAGCAGCTTTGTTTCTACGCTCCTAAGTGTGTACTGTCGCCTTAGTGCATTGCACGTTATAAATGTGCTTTTTCTTTATTTAAAGCATTTCAGTCATGAGTGAAAACCACGCTACATACGATAGACATACAGTCATGTTGTAATATGTCGTCATGGGTGTGTGTGTGTACGTGTGTGTACGTGCAGGAAGGAGTCTGCACACATGTGTTGATGAAGGACCGTCAAGGTTACAGCCTACAGCCCCGCGGTGGCGTAGCGGTCTAAGCACTAGCCACTAGTGCAAGCTGCCCACCGGGGACTGGGATCGAATCCCGGTCTCGCCAGACCCGGATATGGCCGAGGCACACAGGGAGCGGCATATTGAGCGGCCGCTCCAGAGGGCGGTATAGGACTATTTCCGGACAAGGATCCGTCGCGCAACAGCGCCCCCGGGGTGCCGGAATAACGGTGCTGGGCTCGAGGAGCCAGTCAGCTAGTCTGCCTGGCGGTCTCCTCTGGGGCTGCCGGCCATGGGGTCGTGCGGCGGATCCTACGCAATAGGCAGGGGATAATTGGATGCTAGGTTGGGTTCAATTGGATACCAAATTGGGTGAAAAAGGGATAAAATCTGAAAAACAAATAAAAAAAATAAAAAAAAGTTACAGCCTACAGAACGGATGTGACACTCCTAGTTCACTTGAATGAACTCATCCAGGATGGACTTGTAGATCGTGTCACTTCGGTTATGAAAGTTAAGGGTTTAGGGTTGGGGTATAGGCCGGCTGTACTGTCCATAACACTGACCTCTGACCTCACCAGGGATGAACGCAGCTGTGCGCGCTGTGACGCGGATGGGCATCTATGTCGGAGCCAAGATGTATCTCATTTACGAGGTACTTTCCTCTCACCGTTTCTGCTCTTCCATGTGTTGAAACTTATTATTATTATTCTACTGTATATCCTTACTGTGGTATAGTAGCCATCAGCCAGTAATATGATATGTTATATTACTGTACTGAATATACCTCCACCCCCTTCCTGTCCAGTGACACTCTCCATAGACATTGCACTTTACACTCTACACTTTACTCCCTTTGTATAATATAATGTATAGTGAAGTGAAACTTTATTTATATAGCGCCTTTCGTACACGGATGCAACCCAAAGCGCTTATATTATAATGCATATGCTATAATAATTCTGTATGTCCTATTTTTTATTATATATACAGTTTCATTATTGTTACTGTTTATGTTGCATCTATTATCCTTGTATAGATGTTGTTGTTGATGATGATTGATGCTGTAGAGCTGCTCTGTCTCAGGTGCTGTGTTACAGTGTGTACGTGTATTCAGTGTGTACGTGTATACAGTGCAAGTAAGTAAGTAATGTTTATTTATATAGCACATTTTACAATGACAAAAACAGCCACCCAAAGGGCTTAACAGAAAACACTAGTAAAAGAGAAACAACAGATAAAAATACACTAAAAACAAGGTGCAATACAAAATAAAGAGTACAAAAAGTGCAGTGTCGGGAGGCAGGCTCACTTCAGCTCAAAGGCCAGGGAGAAAAGGGGTGTTTTAGTTAATCTTTTAAAAACCTCGACGCTCTGGGCGGATCTGACGTGGAGGGGGAGGCTATTCCAGAGCCTAGGGGCTGCTTTAGAGAAGGCTCTATCCCCTCTCGTTTTGAGTCTGGTCCTAGGGACCTCCAGCAGCAGTCGGTCTGAATACTCGTACACACTGAATACTCGTACACACTGAATACTCGTACACACTGAATACACGTACACACTGAATAGGGTGTGGCAGGGTTAGGGGAGATGGTTAGGGGTAGGGGAGGTTGTATGCGTGGGAGAACAGGTAGGTTTTGAGGTGGGATTTAAAAGTGGAGAGTGAGGGTGAGTCTCTTGAGCGGTTGAGGGAGAGAGTTCCAGAGGCGGGGTGCCGCTCGTGAAAAGGCACGGTCTCCGAAGCCTTTGAGTTTGGCGGGTGGGACAGTGAGGGGAACTGTAGCAGTGGTGTTCCATGAGCAGCTTGGGTTGAAGGTCCAGAGGTGTTGTGTTTCCTCAGGGCTACCAGGGGCTGGTGGACGGCGGAGACAACATCAAGCAGGCCAACTGGCACAGTGTGACCAACATCATCCAGCAGGTAAACACGCCACTGAGAGAACATTCCTGCCCAAACAAACCCAGCGCGTCCCATTAATTACCTAGACTGTTGCTGTGGGAAATACTGGTAAATGGTAAATGGACTGACTTATATAGCGCCTTTATCCTCATTCACCCATTCACACACACATTCACACACCAATGGCGGCAAGCTACCATGCAAGGCGCCGGCCCGCTCACTGGGAGCAATTTGCGGTTCAGTATCTTGCCCAAGGACACTTCGACTTGTGGCCAGCCGGGGCTCGAACCCCAACCATGCGGTCGTTAGACGGCGGTTCTACCTCCTGCGCCACAGCCGCCCCCGAAACCGAAGCAGTGTTTGTGACATACTTGGTCCGCAAGTCAGCGTCCGATTTAATGTTCAGACTTTTCTTTCGAAAAAATGTAAACACATTTCAGCATTGTTGTAATAATCAATGACACGCCCTCTAATCGACTAACACAGCTTGTTCTGTGAGCCTGCTAACAATGTAAAGTAGTGTTGCAGTTAACTAGGCAGCCGTGGACATTACTCACCCACGGGTCCATTACGTTGCAGTATTTTGTCTTGACTAGCGAGTTTGTGTCGTGATTTTCAACAACGTTGAAACGTAGTGTTTCAAAATAAAGGTCTGAACATTTTGATTGCTTTCCGACATGCGGACCAAATGACTGAAATCTGTCAGTTAATCATCAATCACACACACACACACACACACACACACACACACACACACACCGAGGCGTATCTCTGGGGGTTACGTTCCCCAGTCAGACTCTTTGTTCTCCTCCCCATGTCAAAGTTCAAACCCTCTCTGATCACGTAACACATTGCGTCTCTCTCTTTTGCGTCTTTTCGGTGTCGATTGAAGTTCACAGATGTGTCTTTTCCCTCATCCCTCTCTCCATCTCTTCTCTCCATCTCTTCTCTCCATCTCTTCTCTCCATCTCTTCTCTCCTGGTCTGTATAGTTCTGGTTGTCGGCTGGTAAGGCGCCTTGCTGCAAAAAAGTGTTTGCGGGTGCGTGGTTCAGTGTCTGCTTCTTCCTCTTCTCTGTCATCAGCTCGTTAGGAGTGACTGATGCTGTGGTACTAACCCCTCATCACCTTTGGTATCACTCTCCATGTCGCTGGGGCTCTCTAGGGGACTCTGGGAGAAAGGCATGGAAAAAGATCCGATGCTATGACCTCCCCTCTACTCCTAGTCATCAGCCTGAACTAACCGATGTCCAATACAAGAACGATAGATTTAAAAAATGGCTGCATGTCATTTGATACAGCCCAACCTGTTTCAGAAATAAACCAGTTCAGCGTTGCTTCTGACCTTGGCAGGGTTCCCACGGGTCCTTGAAATCCTTGAAAGTTTGTGAATTTGAGAAAAAGAAATCAAGGTCTTAAAAGTTTTAGAAAATAGACATGGGTCATTGAAAGTGCTTGGATTCACCTCTCTCTCTCTCTCTCTCTCTCTCTCTCTCTCTCTCTCTCTCTCAATTGTTTTTTTATAAATAATCAAAAATTAGTCCTTGAAAGTCCTTGAAAGGTGCTTGAATGTGATGTTTCAGAAAGTGTGGGAACCCTGCCTTGGTCTCTGGTCTCTTACTGGGCGTTGAGGTGTCTGTCTGTCTCCCCGCCCCCGCAGGGCGGGACCGTGATCGGCTGCGCCCGCTGCAAGGCCTTCACCACCCGCGAGGGCCGCCTGGCCGCCGCCTTCAACCTGGTGAAGCGTGGCATCACCAACCTGTGTGTGTGCGGCGGCGACGGCAGCCTGACCGGGGCCAACATCTTCCGTGGCGAGTGGCAGGGCCTGCTGGCCGAGCTGGTGAAGAAAGGTGAGGCGGCTCAAAATATATTTTTATTGGGTATGTTTAAAAGAAAAATCCAACCTTTCTTTCAACATACTAATACATGTAAAGACATACAAACAAGTGCACTGTGCAGTGAGCGGGCCGGCGCCTTGCATGGTGGCTTGCTGCCATTGGTGTGTGAATGTGTGTGTGAATGGGTGAATGAGAGGCCGTTGTAATAATAATAATACATTAGACTTATATAGCGCTTTTCTAGACACTCAAAGTCGCTTTACAAACCGAAAAGATTGAGTAGTAATAATAAAAAGAAACAAAAAAATAAATAAAAGAAAGAAAGTATAGGGGCCTAATTAAGGTAGTGCTGGGGACACATGGGAAGGGGAGGGGGAGAGGGTTAACTGGTGAAGGGGAGGGGGAGAGGGTTAACTGGCAAGCTTAAAGAGGTGGGTTTTGAGGGCCTGAAGTTTTTTAGCCCTGTTCTCATGAGCAAAGAATTGTAAAGCGGTTTGGATAAAGGCGCTATATAATGAATGAATGAATGAATGGACTTTATTGTCATTGCTACAGTACAGGTACCAAACAACGAAATTTAGGAGGGGTGGCTCCCCTGGTGTTAGGAAAGGGATTTTTTTTTATTTTTTAGAAAAAGAATAAAATCACAAGAAGGTAAGGAGCTGGTTTACATAAATAAAGGCTATGTACACAATCCACTGTACTATACTGCACAGATAGTCAACTAGGGTTGTCATATTGCACAAAAGTATTTTTTCACGTTATTTAAAGTGTCACAGTTTGCAGGCTTGAAATGTACATGTTTGTGCCTCAGCACTAGCTGCCATACAATCCGTCCAGACTGTCCTGGGCCCAGAACGTAGGCCTTTGCTGTGTTCAGGGCCTTGACGGCCCTGTGGTAGAAGCAGTTCTTCAGTCTGTTTGTCTTAGCGGCCGGGGTCCTGTACCGCCTTTTCGAGGGCAGCCTGATAAAGTGTACGTGCCCAGGGTGGGTCGGGTCCCTGGAGATCTTGGAGGCCTTCCTGAGACAGCGTGTGTTGTACAGCTCTTCCAGAGAGGGGAGGGGGGCGCCGGTGATCTTCTGTGCTGTTCTCACGACTCTCTGTAGCGCATTTCTCTCCGCTGTTGTGCAGCTGTAGAACCAGTTGCAGATGCCGTAGGTGAGGATGCTCTCCACTGCGCCGCGGTAGGCGCAGTGGAGAGGCCACCAGTATCTCCTGCTTGTTGTGTTCTTTCCTGAGGCATCTCAGGGTGTATAGCCGCTGTTGTGCCCTCTTGATGGTGCCTTTTGTGTTGTCCTTCCAGGTCAGGTCATCCCGCATGTGATGTCCCAGGAATCGGAGGGTTGAGACTCTCTCCACGCTCTCTCCGTCGATGAGCAGGGGCTGGATCTCAGACTTTTTCCTCCTGTCTACGATGAATTCCTGGGTCTTTGACTTGTTCAGCAGCAGGTTGTTAACCTTGCACAGCTTGCTCAGTTGCTCTACCTCATCCCTGTACGCCGCCTCGTCCCCCCCCGAGATACATCCCACCACGGTGGTGTCGTCTGCAAACTTTACGATGTAGTTGCTGGGGTGGACGGGGGTGAAGTCGTGGGTGTAGAGGTTGTAGAGGATGGGGCTTAGCACGCAGCCCTGGGGGGACCCATGTGCAGTCCATTTACCATGTTGTTGTGTTTATGTGACGGTTAGCGAGGAGACTAACAGTTAGTTTGTTGTGTTTATGTGACGATCAGCGAGGAGACTAACAGTTAGTTTGTTGTGTTTATGTGACGGTCAGCGAGGAGACTAACAGTTAGTTTGTTGTGTTTATGTGACGGTCAGCGAGGAGACTAACAGTTAGTTTGTTGTGTTTATGTGCAGGCAGGATCACAGACACCCTGGCCCTGCAGCACGGCCACCTGAACATCGTAGGGCTGGTGGGGTCCATCGACAACGACTTCTGCGGCACCGACATGACCATCGGAGCGGACTCCGCCCTCCACCGCATCATAGAGATCGTTGACGCCATCACCACCACGGCCCAGAGGTCAGCCTCCCTCACACCTTCTGACATACCAGTGGCCCTGGGCGTGCGTAGATAACAAGGCAGTGAAACATTGTTTCTTCTTCGGCCTTCTTTAGGCTGTACACTCCAAAAGTTTGGATTGGCAATTAGCAAACAACAAACACTGTGAGGTGAAAGTAGAGATTCTCAGCTGTTATTTGTGTACATATTGGTTTGGTAAACACTTTTTATGCACAGCCCCCCTATTTCAGGGAAAGTCCTCGATTGTTTGATTTACCACAAAAAATATTAAAAAGTGCTGAACTGTCCCAGTACTTCTGTAAGGCACTGGATATGGACAGCCATCTGCTTACCGCTGTGGTGTGTGCCTCAGACTGACCAAACCTACTGATGCCAGCCAGTTCCTTGTGTCCTTTAACAGAAATATCACTTTTAGTAATAGTTTAGGTACTGAAGGAATTGAAAGAGTTCATGAAATTAAGTTTCTTGGTGTGATAATTGATGATAGAATAAGCTGGTCATCTCATATAAAAAATGTCCGAAATAAACTGTCAAGAAGCATTTCAGTACTGAGTAAGGCAAGACACGTTCTGGACCAAAAATCACTCCACACTCTCTACTGCTCACTGCTTTTACCATATTTAAATTATTGTGCGGAGGTTTGGGGCAACACTTATAAATGTAGACTACAATCACTATTAATATTGCAAAAAAGAGCCATAAGGTTAATTCATAATTCCGGTTATAGAGATCACACAAATTCATTATTCTTAAAATCAAAAACATTAAAATTCACGGATCTGGTCCACCTTCTAACAGCACAAATAATGTATAAAGCAAATAACAACCTACTCCCTAGGAATATTCAAAAATTGTTTTTTGATAGAGATGAGAGTTATAATTTGAGGGGGGAGTTACATTTAAAACATATTTATGTACGTACAACGTTAAAACGTTTTTGTATTTCTATATGTGGAGTGAAGCTGTGGAACGGATTGAGTGTGGTGCTAAAGCGGTGTCCAAGCATGACCCAGTTCAAAAAGCGGTATAAAAACATGGTTTTCACCAGGTACAAGGAGGAAGAAGGGCTTTGATAGTTGTTGTTTTCACAGATTATTTGTTTATTTACATGATCTGTTTTCTATTGTTGGTCAATATGTAAATATGTATTTTATTTATTTATTATATTTATATTGAAGTCAACTGCTGATTATTAATTATTAATCTCTGTTTATTGGAGAAGGGGTAGGATTAAATAAGCTTATGCTTCTTCCTACTCCTTTTCGGACATGTGAAGTAAATAGTGTTTTTTTTTTTGTTTACCGGTACTTTTTTTTTTTCTTGTTTTTGTTTTGTCTTTTGTTGTTATAACTATTTCTCTCTACACATGTTCGAAATAAATGCTTTCATTCATTCATTCATTCATTCAATGTAAAGTAAGAGTTTATGTATTGGATGAGTAATTTAAATACTTATTTGTATAAGTATTGTCTTATTCAAATTGCAAACATAATACTTTTAGGGCCCAAAGGCAATATATACATTATGACCAAGCAAAGAATGTCGCAAAATGTCTGAAGTCATGATACTGTAACATTCTCAATGATTGTTTTTGATTTTCTTTTTACGTAATCTCTAATACCGCAATGTGCTACATTTGTGAGGTTTTAGTATGTAACGGTGCTCTTACAAGAATGTAAGATTCACTAAAGTATTTGAAATTATATAATCAAACAGTAGTATCAAAAGATCACCTCGACCAGAAGCTAAGAAATATTGTGCGTACAGTAAATGGTGAAGTAAGGGAAATGGTAAGGATGTTGTTTAATTGCACTTATTAGAACAGGCTTTTACTGTGTCACGATGAACACTAGATGTCTATGAAACTGCTGTATCCATTATGTAAACCCTTACCTGTGATATTGTAATGGAAATAACTTTTGTGTTTAATGTGACAATGATCTCATGGGACCAACACTTTCAATACTGCAGTTAGTTTCAGTGATCAATCAGTGATTATGTCACCAGCCGAACTGAACAGCAAATCACTCCGATTATATAGTCAATATAATATATAATCAATATGCAGTACACTAAACACGTGCAATTACACCTGTGGTATATTTTTTGCTTTGTATGTTGTTCTTACAATAGAGATGTCGTCAAAGCAGAAATGTGAGTAAATGTAATTGTGATGCATTTTGATACAGACCCAATGTAAGGAAATGCCATCAATAAAGACAGTTGATAGTTCTGTGCATTTTATTTAATTACCATATGTAACATATAAATAAATATTACCGTAGTTGCAGTTAAATGTTACATAAACCGCAAGTGTGAAACAAACATGTTAAAGTGAAAATCAAACCAATTTCTAGATCTTTTTTTTATTTTTTATATACTTTATTGCAGGGCTGTACATTACATTTCAACATTTACAAGTTCATTTCATACACTTAAGTTCATCCTGCATCATTTTTTTTTTTTTTTTTTTTTTTATAAAGAGAACAGAAAAACAAAAAATAAAGAATAGAGAATAGAGAAAAAATACAGAAAAAGAAGAGAAAAATTATAGAGATAGAAAAGTAAGAGATAAAAGGAGGGGGGGGGAGGGGTGGGGGCTTCCTTCCTACTCATTCATTCGGGCCATTCTAGATCTTATCTTATCTTATTAATTATTAATTATAGATCATATCTTAAGTGGAATGTCCATCCAACAGGAGCTAGTCTCTAATACAACAGGCATAGAGTTAACAACAACAACACATCCGCATTATAACCCCAAATGAGAACCATTGCCGGTGGTGTTGGTATGTATGGAGAGTTATTGTACTTCCAGCAATTGTTGTAAAAATCAACACAAATTACAACAGGAAATCAGGGACAGAAACAGGAAACTCATTACACAACCCTTTGTGAAGTCTTCACTGCAGCAGAAGCTTTTCTAAAACTTCCCAAAGTTAAAAGAGAACGGGAAGGCATCCTCAGGCCCCTGCGTCTCGCGGCTGACTGAGGTCTGCTCGGGGGTCTTGGCACCGAAAGAGAACTCGAAACTATCTTCTGACCTTTCACCTTGGTCAAACAGGAAGCCTGCAAAACAAACAAGTAAATGACACTTCACATGAAGTATTCATTCATTAAGCCCAGTGTGAGAGATGCAAACAGTACAGGCCAGAACTTCAACAATAGAGTATGTTTACCACTGGAGTGTTTGGATCCAGAGGGTTTCTGAAAAGACACAAGCGTTAAGACAAACTAGCAACAAGATTCTGCACAGATCATTTAGCCACAAAGCTCTGCAACATGTAGACTGTTTCTATATGTGACTGTTGTACTGTATGTGTGTCCATGGGTTGTTCAATGTTGTGTCTGTGTGTGTAAGTTGTTGCTGCTGCTGTTGAAACAGGCCTCTCTTGAAAAATACATTTCATCTCACTGAGACTAACCTGTATGAATAGAAAACTGGTACCTTTTCATCTCACTGAGACTAACATGTATGAATAGAAAACTGGTACGTTTTCACTGAGACTAACATGTATGAATAGAAAACTGGTACCTTTTCACTGAGACTAACATGTATGAATAGAAAACTGGTACCTTTTCACTGAAGTATGAGCTTGTAAAAGAGAAAGGGCTTTCCTGCAACGGACAAATGGAGATGTTTTAATTCAGATTTGGACATTAAGTCATCGTTGCAAAGATGTGTCATTCTCTAGTTGCTCTTCCTCACCTCCTCTTGGGAGGAGCCCAGGTCAAACCCAGAGAAGCCAGGTGTGGTGGGAGTCGTGCTCACGCCGAATAGAAAACCTGGCGACTTCGCTTCAGAGCCGTCCTGGCGGCCTGGTGAACTCCCGGGGCTACTGCTGAAAGATTTAACATGACGTTGAACTTAAGTCTTGACACTACGGGCTGGTTTCCAGGACGCCCGTACCCGAATCGCAACGGAGTTTAGACAAAACCACGCCTATTTCCACATATGACGTACAGTACACGATGCGTGAGGGAGGCGAGAGGGAGATGTTGATGCTGGATCACAGTTAAGGTTAGGGTTAAGCCCAATTTATACTTCTGCGTCGAATTTACGCGCGGCTACGCCGTAGCCTACGCAAGGGCTCTCCCAATTTATAGTTCTGCGTTGGTCGGTCTGCGTCGCCCTGCAATTACCACTTGATCCATGTTTCAAATATGGCGGTCTAGCAGCGGATGAGAAGCGGAAGAAAGAAGTCGGAATCATATGACGCTACCAGGCGGACCAATCACAGTTCTTACGGTCTGTGTAGGTGTGCCGCGTAGTTACATTTTCGGAGAGGTGCGCGAAAAGGTACGCCGTAGGCTACGGCGTAGATTTTACGCAGAAGTATAAATTGGGCTTTAGGGTTAAGGTTAGGGTTGGGTTTAGGAAAATGTATGCTAGCTATGGTTAGGGTTAGGGTTACGGCCGAGAGCTGCGGTGTCCATAGCAACGCAGCAGGCGACGCGCACGTCACGCGGAAGTGGGCGTGGTTTCGTCTAAACTCCGTTGCGATTCGGGTAGTCGCTTCCAGGACTGATTAAGCCCAGTTCTAGACTAAAGCATCCATCATGGAGATTGTCCATTGAAAGTGTGATTGAATCCCGGACTAGGCCTAATCTTTGTCTGGGAAACTGCCCCATTATTTATGGTAGTAACAACAGGGAATCAGTGGGTTATCTTGTATGTACGAATTCTAAAGTGTGGAATGTCTTACTTGAGTGAGAAGGTTGGGGTGGTGGAGTAAGCTTTCATTCGTGCAGGTGAAGACTGAGGATGGGTTCTCACAGGTGAGGACTGAGGGCAGGTCGCGCCCCCCTCATGTTCCTCCTCACCAGCAGGGTGCGCTGCCTGCTCATCTCCCTCTGGTTCTCCCTCCTCCACCTCAGGCTCCAGTACCTTCCCTATGTTAAGCTGCTCCACCTATTCACAAAAACCTTTCTTCTAATTTAGCTTTCACATAAAATTCAGTATATATAACACAACAATTCACCTGCATTGCATATCGGACATATGTCAGACAGTAAGCATCTGGTTTCTGTTTTCCAGGGTTCCCACACCTTCTGAAACATCAAATTCAAGCACCTTTCAAGGACTTACAAGACTCAATTCCCTCAAATTCAAGGACCTAACACAGCATAGTTTGAGACAGATCTAGATGAGAATTTAGTGGGGATCGAGAGGGGAATTCAAGCACTTTCAATGATCCATGTCTATTTTAAAAAACGTTTAAGACCTTGATTTTTCTCAAATTCACAAACTTTCAAGGATTTCAAAGACCCGTGGGAACCCTGTACAGTAGTCCTACATGTTGGTCAACAATATACACAGGACCTGTTCCTCTGCTCCGCATCCCTGGTCCTGATCCGTGCTCTGATCTAGAGGATAAATACAAAAACAAAACTATATCGAAACATTTTAAAATGTCTAAAATCTTCTCCATTGTTATAAATACAAATTTGTAACATGATAGTAACGATCAGATCTCAAAGTGAAGCATTGTTCAGTTATAAAAACACCACATGTTACTGTCCACATGTGACTCTGCTATAAAACACCTTACCCAATGACTCTGATATAAAACACCTTACCCATTGACTCTGCTATAAAACACCTTACCCATTGACTCTGATATAAAACACCTTACCCATTGACTCTGATATAAAACACCTTACCCATTGACTCTGATATAAAACACCTTACCCATTGACTCTGGGTTTGATCGCAACTCGAAACTTGCGTCTCCTGTTGCATCTCGGCCAAGGTTTCTCTCCTGATTCTCATCAATCATTCCCTCCACCACTCTCTGGTGACAACCCTGGAAAATGAGTCCAGGTTCACGAGAGTTGGCACTACTACGCATGCTGAAAGACGTGTAGTGAGCGACCACTTTCGTTTTGTCGAATTGGGTTAACGATACCCAATTGATCATTTAATTACATTACTACTCAATCCTAAAACAAATAATCTTCGCTGCATGATGTCCTTATGGCATTTCTGCTTTAACAGGACGCTAGAGACAGTAGAGATTGACAGGAAGGATGGGTGAGAGAGGGGGAGATGAGACATGCAGGAGATGTCGACGGCCAGAATCGAACCAGGGACCCTGATGTTTGTGCATGCCCCTTAGTGTGCTACACCAGTGGTTCCCAACCTTTTTTGTCTTGTGTACCCCTTGAGCTGTTTTGCCATGCCAGAAGTACCCCCTCACTCATGCGTGTTGATTATTTCCCAAAAAAATCAATTAAACTCTAACTTGCAAATATAACATTTATTACTGACACACAGAGAGCAAAACCTCTTCTCATGTCTCCAAAACTCTAAACACATTTTCTGCTTTACACACATTTTGCTATTCAAAATGGCACTTTTTAAATGCACTGAACACGGTTTTCTGCACACAACAATCTGACATAGTCACATGTTTGCCATTTCAAAACATTGCCATTCAAAATTAGACTACATGAGCTAATTGGCCAATACATGTGCCACCTGGCCACCTCAATGGTTAATTGTTACCACATGCCCACACACTCACTGAAAATAGAAAAATAAATAATAAATTATAATGAATTTGATTTGATATCTGTTTCTTTTCCCTTTCTCCTGCTCCTCTTTGGCTTCTGTCTGAGGTGCAGTGATGTCATCATTTTCTCATCCCAGAGTCTTGACTGATGGGGAGAGGAAACAGACAAGATGAGACAGGATAAAACTTATCACACACACACACACACACACACTTAAACTTCTTATCTAACTCTACTGATTATTAATGAAATCATTTGAACCACTCCCCTTTAATACATAGATATTTACACCATTGTGAAAAATAGACTCACCCAGTAGCAGTTGCAATTCTTTTTTTCATCAGTTGAGCTTTAATGAGACACTTGAGGTTGCTTCTCTTTTATAAGCTTTGACAGTTCTGGAGGCAGTGTGGCAACAGCAGTCACCAGGCTGCTCTCCACACTCAGTCTGTTCCTTGGCTTGGTTTTGATGTGGGTCAAAGCTGAGAAGGTCACTTCACACATATATGTAGATCCAAAAGGCAAAAGTTCATTCAATGCACACTTTCCCAGCACTGGATATTCCTTTTCAACATCACACCAAAACTCTGTCAATGACTTGTCAGCATGTGCCATCTTCAACCCACGATCAGAGGACATGTCCATCAGATTTTCCTGCAGGCTTGCAGGAAGGCTGCTGCTGCTCCTGTCATTCACTCTGAATGGGTTCCTCACCCAGTCCAGTTTTTCTGACTTTGTTTCAATGTCATGAAAGTACTGGTTGAAGTCAGTGTCAAGTTTGGACAGATGTGCTTTAACTATTTTCACCACAGGACCTCTGTCAGCATCAGTGGTGGCGAGATGGCCATCAAGCAGTGGGAAACAGCTCACATCTCCATCCTTACATTTCCTCTCCCATAATTTAACCTTCTTTATGAATCCATTCACTTTGTCATACATGTTAAGGATGTGTGAGTACTTGCCCTGAAGTGAAAGGTTGAGCTCATTCAGCTTAGTGAAGACATCAGCAAGATATGCCAGCTGCGCAACCCACACTGCATCCTCAAACAGGGCTGCAAGAGGGTGGTCGTTTTCTGTCAGGAAAGCAAACACCTCGATGCGCAATTCATAGAGCCGCAGCAGCGTTTTGCCACGAGACAGCCAGCGAACGTCTGTGTGAAGCAGTAGCTGCTCATGCTCTGACCCGCTGTCATGACAAAGAGTTTGAAACAGTCTGTGGTTCATTGGCCGGGACTGAATGAAGTTAATCACCTTAACTGCGTCATCCATAACTGCACTTAACTCGGGGCTCATCCTTTTGCTGGCGAGTGCCTCCCGGTGAATAATACAGTGCATCCACTTAATTTCGGGGTTCACCTTCATCACACGCCCAAGCAGCCCACGCACCTTACCCGTCATTGCTGCCGCTCCATCGGTACAGATGTGACTGCAGGATTTCCACTCCAGATCGTTGTCTTTGAAGAAGCTGTCAATAATCAGAAATATTTCCTCGCCAGTTGTCTTTCCTGGCAGCGTCTTGCAAAACAAGATATGCTCATTTATGTCCGACTCTTCTTTATAACGCACAAAAGCCAGCAGCTGAGCCTCCCCACTAACGTCGGTCATTTCATCTAATTGCAAAGCGAACTGACCTGCTTGCTTCATTTTATCCACCACTTGTCCGACAATATTTATGGACATATCATCAATCCGACGGGAGACGGTATTGTTAGATAATGGTACCAACTTGAGCGTGTCAGCTGCTTTCTTGTCCAGCATAGTTTGAGCCAAAATCATAGCGGCAGGCAAAATCAGATCTTCGGCGATTGAATGTGGGGTTTTTGACTTAGCCACTAGTAATGAAACAGCATAGGACGCCTCCAGTGCTTTGCTTGACACACTTGCCGCTTTTTTCAGTGTAGCCTGACTTGACTTGAACTCTGACAGTTTTCGCTTGAAAAAGTCGTCAGTTTTACCAACAGTTGCTAGGTGTTTGGTGCTCTGGTGTCGCTGTAAATGGGCTGGCTTCATTGAATTATTAGCCAGGACTTCGCCGCAGAAAAAGCACTGTGGCTGTGGTGGATCAGCCGATGTACATGTAAATCCCCACAAAACATATGTTTCCAAATAATAGCGGGGTCCTTTTTTCCTTTTTTTCTCTGATCTGACCGTCTGATCTTCCTCTGATCTGACCGTCTGATCTGCCTCTGATCTGACCGTTACTGTAGCTGGTCGTTTTAGCCATCTGTCCATCTTTGCGGTATACTGACAGGCCTAGCTGACGTGCGCGCGTAAATGAACGTAAATGAACGTGATTTAAATGTGACGTGACTACCGCTTGTGTTACAGTCATTACCTGTCGGGGAGGAACTTAAGTTGCAGCGTACCATTTTAACAACAGGTTTATGAAACGACTATATTTAATTATTTTTTGGGAAAGGGAAATAAATTATAATTCCAAATCTTTCCACGTACCCCCTGCAATCCCCTCACGTACCCCTAGGGGTCCGCGTACCCCCGGTTGGGAACCACTGTGCTACACCACCCCCTTCATTGCATGATTGATCTGTTCTATTCACCGCCCATTATAGCTACACAGCACCGGGTAAATCACTAACTGAGAGAGGCCAGAGTGAGAGGGGTGACGTTAGGGGCCAGATGTCTACCTTGGGCTGGTCGAGGTGGAGGGAGGGAGGTGTCTACCTGGGGCTGGGTGAGGTGGAGGGAGGAGATGTCTACCTGGGGCTGGGTGAGGTGGAGGGAGGAGATGTCTACCTGGGGCTGGGTGAGGTGGAGGGAGGAGATGTCTACCTGGGGCTGGGTGAGGTGGAGGGAGGAGATGTCTACCTGGGGCTGGGTGAGGTGGAGGGAGGGAGGTGTCTACCTGGGACTGGTCGAGGTGGAGGGAGGGAGGTGTCTACCTGGGGCTGGGTGAGGTGGAGGGAGGGAGGTGTCTACCTGGGACTGGTCGAGGTGGAGGGAGGGAGGTGTCTACCTGGGGCTGGGTGAGGTGGAGGGAGGAGATGTCTACCTGGGGCTGGGTGAGGTGGAGGGAGGAGATGTCGACATAAGCGTGAACGTCGTCCTCTGGCTGATGTTCTGACTGGCTTTCCTGCTCTGCTGCTGCATTCAGGTGACCAGTAACGCTGCACAGCAAAGTCAGGTGTAGAGAGACAGGTGTAGAGAGACAGGTGTGTAGACAGGTGGGGGGGTCCAGGTGTAGAGAGACAGGTGTAGAGAGACAGGTGGGGGGGTCCAGGTGTAGAGAGACAGGTGGGGGTCCAGGTGTAGAGAGACAGGTGTACAGAGACAGGTGGGGGGGTTCAGGTGTAGAGAGACAGGTGTAGAGAGACAGATGGGGGAAGACAGGTGTAGAGAGACAGGTGTAGAGAGACAGGTGTAGAGAGACAGATGGGGGAAGACAGGTGTAGAGAGACAGGTGGGGGTCCAGGTGTAGAGAGACAGGTGTTTAGACAGGTGGGGGGGTTCAGGAGTCAATAAATAAATACTACAGATACTCATATTATTAACTTTTTACTGACTTTGAACCTAAGAGAGATCGAAAATAGTTCTGTTGAAATGAACGGTCCGAAGGCCTACCTTTCAGATTGGTTCTTGATGGGAGATGAATCGCTTGTTTGACCTAGATGGGGGAAATGACTAAATGGCTAAACTAGTTTTCCAATGGACCTATTGCTAAGCCACGCCCCCTTTGAAAACTCGGACAAACAAACAACGCTTCACTGACAGTGACTGACTGACCGACCGTGACTGAATGACATTCAATGACTTACAATGGCGGGAGTTGGCAAATTTCTGATTTCTGATTTACCACAGCAAGTAATAGAATATTTTGTATATTAGCGATATATGTGTTTGTCCGAGTTTTCTGCCTGTAGTGACTTTTGCTGGATACGATTGGACAATTTCTATTTCGGGGCGTGGCTTAGCGATAGGTCCATAACAGTATACAGTACAAGACATTTAGTGAAACAAAATGAGTTAAAGTTAAAGTTAATTGACCTTGTAGATGCTGAAGATCCTTCTGTTTTGCAAGTATTTGTTCCTCATGAGCTTGGATCCTACATTCTATCTGTTCTTTCAGTTCCTGGAGCACCAGAAGGGTTTTGGCAAGAGGTTGTTGGTAGTAACGCTCTTCGTGCTGCTGGTAAACCCAATTGTACACTTTCCTTGGGTTGACAAATGGGAGTTGGGAGGAGTATTAATACACCGTCATTGTTCTGGTTTGTTGAACACTGACTGTCGGCCAAAAGGGCACTAAACTCACATGTCTTGATTACATTTCTCCTGTCCCCTCTCTAGTTCCGCAGCAGGCCTGTACATACAAAACACGACTTAGGACAAATCATATAAGACAACATTTCTAAATTCAACTAATAGCCAAATGATTTTCATGTAAAGTAAATGCATAGGTCAGATATATATTACTTTCCTAACAACAATAATTATACTTCACCTTTTTGCACTGGCTTTGAAATGCTTCACAATAATTTGTTTATGATATGCTTCCTCCTCAAGTTTCCTTATCTTTGTTTTGGTTTCTTCAATGAAAGACTTCCTCTCAGCAAAGTTATCTTTGATACCTGGCGTGACAATACAACAAACTGTTTAATGAACACCAATCCTAACTGTAACAATTAAAATAAATACATCTCACAACGTCTTTAACATCTAGCTATCATTGCCTTTGTGGGGGAACAGGTGATGTGGGCTTGGGAGCAGCAACACTTGACTACAACATAAGGTCAAGAAGGCCTCTAAGCCAAAGCTGCAATACAGACCTCCTCATTGTAACTTACAGGAGGCTAGGCAGCTGCCTATAGTTCTCCCTGACGTCTCTGTTACAAGATGCAGTCCCATCCAAACACAACACCTTTCAACAGACAGGCTAGTTACTAGTATGCTTGCATAAAGGTAGAGTTTCACTTACATTGAATCTGTTTCTTTGAGTCATCCTTCTTCTGAGTCAGCCCACGGGTCTCCAAGGCTACATGTCCCCATACAGATCAGATTTACATGGTTAGATTTACATTACCATTAGCTAATGTTAGCTTGTGACCAATCTTTATCACAGGACTTCTTAAAATAAATAATAATAATAATAAAACCTTACCAAGCTGGAGAAGGAGTTTATCCAAATCAACCAAGTTATCCTGATCGGCCATTCCAGCAGGTGTGGCTGAAACAAGGAGTGGCCTATCCCCAGGTCCCTGCGTCTCGCGGCTGACTGAGTTCTGCTCGGGGGTCTTGGCACCGAAAGAGAACTCGAAACTATCTTCTGACCTTTCACCTTGGTCAAACAGGAAGCCTGCAAAACAAACAAGTACATGACACTTCACATGAAGTATTCATTCATTAAGCCCAGTGTGAGAGATGCAAACAGTACAGGCCAGAACTTCAACAATAGAGTATGTTTACCACTGGAGTCTTTGGATCCAGAGGGTTTCTGAAAAGACACAAGCGTTAAGACAAACTAGCAACAAGATTCTGCACAGATCATTTAGCCACAAAGCTCTGCAACATGTAGACTGTTTCTATATGTGACTGTTGTACTGTATGTGTGTCCATGGGTTGTTCAATGTTGTGTCTGTGTGTGTAAGTTGTTGCTGCTGCTGTTGAAACAGGCCTCTCTTGAAAAATACATTTCATCTCACTGAGACTAACCTGTATGAATAGAAAACTGGTACCTTTTCATCTCACTGAGACTAACATGTATGAATAGAAAACTGGTACCTTTTCACTGAGACTAACATGTATGAATAGAAAACTGGTACCTTTTCACTGAGACTAACATGTATGAATAGAAAACTGGTACCTTTTCACTGAGACTAACATGTATGAATAGAAAACTGGTACCTTTTCACTGAGACTAACATGTATGAATAGAAAACTGGTACCTTTTCACTGAAGTATGAGCTTGTAAAAGAGAAAGGGCTTTCCTGCAACGGACAAATGGAGATGTTTTAATTCAGATTTGGACATTAAGTCATCTTTGCAAAGATGTGTCATTCTCTAGTTGCTCTTCCTCACCTCCTCTTGGGAGGAGCCCAGGTCAAACCCAGAGAAGCCAGGTGTGGTGGGAGTCGTGCTCACGCCGAATAGAAAACCTGGCGACTTCGCTTCAGAGCCGTCCTGGCGGCCTGGTGAACTCCCGGGGCTACTGCTGAAAGATTTAACATGACGTTGAACTTAAGTCTTGACACTACGGGCTGGTTTCCAGGACGCCCGTACCCGAATCGCAACGGAGTTTAGACAAAACCACGCCTATTTCCACATATGACGTACACGATGCGTGAGGGAGGCGAGAGGGAGATGTTGATGCTGGATCACAGTTAAGGTTAGGGTAAAGCCCAATTTATACTTCTGAGTCGAATTTACGCGCGGCTACGCCGTAGCCTACGCAAGGGCTCTCCCAATTTATAGTTCTGCGTTGGTCGGTCTGCGTCGCCCTGCAATTACCACTTGATCCATGTTTCAAATATGGCGGTCTAGCAGCGGATGAGAAGCGGAAGAAAGAAGTCGGAATCATATGACGCTACCAGGCGGACCAATCACAGTTCTTACGGTCTGTGTAGGTGTGCCGCGTAGTTACATTTTCGGAGAGGTGCGCGAAAAGGTACGGCGTAGGCTACGGCGTAGGTTCCGGGCCTACGCAGGCTACGGCGTAGATTTTACGCAGAAGTATAAATTGGGCTTTAGGGTTAAGGTTAGGGTTGGGTTTAGGAAAATGTATGCTAGCTATGGTTAGGGTTAGGGTTACGGCCGAGAGCTGCGGTGTCCCGGGTAGTCGCTTCCAGGACTGATTAAGCCCAGTTCTAGACTAAGCATCCATCATGGAGATTGTCCATTGAAAGTGTGATTGAATCCCGGACTAGGCCTAATCTTTGTCTGGGAAACTGCCCCATTATTTATGGTAGTAACAACAGGGAATCAGTGGGTTATCTTGTATGTACGAATTCTAAAGTGTGGAATGTCTTACTTGAGTGAGAAGGTTGGGGTGGTGGAGTAAGCTTTCATTCGTGCAGGTGAAGACTGAGGATGGGTTCTCACAGGTGAGGACTGAGGGCAGGTCGCACCCCCCTCATGTTCCTCCTCACCAGCAGGGTGCGCTGCCTGCTCATCTCCCTCTGGTTCTCCCTCCTCCACCTCAGGCTCCAGTACCTTCGCTATGTTAAGCTGCTCCACCTATTCACAAAAACCTTTCTTCTAATTTAGCTTTCACATAAAATTCAGTATATATAACACAACAATTCACCTGCATTGCATATCGGACATTATGTCAGACAGTAAGCATCTGGTTTCTGTTTTCCAGGGTTCCCACACCTTCTGAAACATCAAATTCAAGCACCTTTCAAGGACTTACAAGACTCAATTCCCTCAAATTCAAGGACCTAACACAGCATAGTTTGAGACAGATCTAGATGAGAATTTAGTGGGGATCTAGAGGGGAATTCAAGCACTTTCAATGATCCATGTCTATTTTAAAAAACGTTTAAGACCTTGATTTTTCTCAAATTCACAAACTTTCAAGGATTTCAAAGACCCGTGGGAACCCTGTACAGTAGTCCTACATGTTGGTCAACAATATACACAGGACCTGTTCCTCTGCTCCGCATCCCTGGTCCTGATCCATGCTCTGATCTAGAGGATAAATACAAAAACAAAACCATATCGAAACATTTTAAAATGTCTAAAATCTTCTCCATTGTTATAAATACAAATTTGTAACATGATAGTAACGATCAGATCTCAAAGTGAAGCATTGTTCAGTTACAAAAACACCACATGTTACTGTCCACATGTGACTCTGCTATAAAACACCTTACCCAATGACTCTGATATAAAACACCTTACCCATTGACTCTGCTATAAAACACCTTACCCATTGACTCTGATATAAAACACCTTACCCATTGACTCTGATATAAAACACCTTACCCATTGACTCTGCTATAAAACACCTTACCCAATGACTCTGATATAAAACACCTTACCCATTGACTCTGATATAAAACACCTTACCCAATGACTCTGATATAAAACACCTTACCCATTGACTCTGGGTTTGATCGCAACTCGAAACTTGCGTCTCCTGTTGCATCTCGGCCAAGGTTTCTCTCCTGATTCTCATCAATCATTCCCTCCACCACTCTCTGGTGACAACCCTGGAAAATGAGTCCAGGTTCACGAGAGTTGGCACTACTACGCATGCTGAAAGACGTGTAGTGAGCGACCACTTTCGTTTTGTCGAATTGGGTTAACGATACCCAATTGATCATTTAATTACATTACTACTCAATCCTAAAACAAATAATCTTCGCTGCATGATGTCCTTATGGCATTTCTGCTTTAACAGGACGCTAGAGACAGTAGAGATTGACAGGAAGGATGGGTGAGAGAGGGGGAGATGAGACATGCAGGAGATGTCGACGGCCAGAATCGAACCAGGGACCCTGATGTTTGTGCATGCCCCTTAGTGTGCTACACCACCCCCTTCATTGCATGATTGATCTGTTCTATTCACCGCCCATTATAGCTACACAGCACCGGGTAAATCACTAACTGAGAGAGGCCAGAGTGAGAGGGGTGACGTTAGGGGCCAGATGTCTACCTTGGGCTGGTCGAGGTGGAGGTGAGGGAGGTGTCTACCTTGGGCTGGTCGAGGTGGAGGGAGGAGATGTCTACCTGGGGCTGGGTGAGGTGGAGGGAGGAGATGTCTACCTGGGGCTGGGTGAGGTGGAGGGAGGGAGGTGTCTACCTGGGACTGGTCGAGGTGGAGGGAGGGAGGTGTCTACCTGGGGCTGGGTGAGGTGGAGGGAGGGAGGTGTCTACCTGGGACTGGTCGAGGTGGAGGGAGGGAGGTGTCTACCTGGGGCTGGGTGAGGTGGAGGGAGGAGATGTCTACCTGGGGCTGGGTGAGGTGGAGGGAGGAGATGTCGACATAAGCGTGAACGTCGTCCTCTGGCTGATGTTCTGACTGGCTTTCCTGCTCTGCTGCTGCATTCAGGTGACCAGTAACGCTGCACAGCAAAGTCAGGTGTAGAGAGACAGGTGTAGAGAGACAGGTGTGTAGACAGGTGGGGGGGTCCAGGTGTAGAGAGACAGGTGTAGAGAGACAGGTGGGGGGGTCCAGGTGTAGAGAGACAGGTGGGGGTCCAGGTGTAGAGAGACAGGTGTTTAGACAGGTGGGGGGGTTCAGGAGTCAATAAATAAATACTACAGATACTCATATTATTAACTTTTTACTGACTTTGAACCTAAGAGAGATCGAAAATAGTTCTGTTGAAATGAACGGTCCGAAGGCCTACCTTTCAGATTGGTTCTTGATGGGAGATGAATCGCTTGTTTGACCTAGATGGGGGAAATGACTAAATGGCTAAACTAGTTTTCCAATGGACCTATTGCTAAGCCACGCCCCCTTTGAAAACTCGGACAAACAAACAACGCTTCACTGACAGTGACTGACTGACCGACCGTGACTGAATGACATTCAATGACTTACAATGGCGGGAGTTGGCAAATTTCTGATTTCTGATTTACCACAGCAAGTAATAGAATATTTTGTATATTAGCGATATATGTGTTTGTCCGAGTTTTCTGCCTGTAGTGACTTTTGCTGGATACGATTGGACAATTTCTATTTCGGGGCGTGGCTTAGCGATAGGTCCATAACAGTATACAGTACAAGACATTTAGTGAAACAAAATGAGTTAAAGTTAAAGTTAATTGACCTTGTAGATGCTGAAGATCCTTCTGTTTTGCAAGTATTTGTTCCTCACGAGCTTGGATCCTACATTCTATCTGTTCTTTCTCAGCCTGGAGCACCAGAAGGGTTTTGGCAAGAGGTTGTTGGTAGTAACGCTCTTCGTGCTGCTGGTAAACCTCCCGGTAGCTTTCTATTCTGTCTTTGTACACTTTCCTTGGGTTGACAAATGGGAGTTGGGAGGAGTATTAATACACCGTCATTGTTCTGGTTTGTTGAACACTGACTGTCGGACAAAAGGGCACTAAACTCACATGTCTTGATTACATTTCTCCTGTCCCCTCTCTAGTTCCGCAGCAGGCCTGTACATACAAAACACGACTTAGGACAAATCATATAAGACAACATTTCTAAATTCAACTAATAGACTAATGATTTTCATGTACAGTAAATGCATAGGTCAGATATATATTACTTTCCTAACAACAATAATTATACTTTACCTTTTTGCACTGGCTTTGAAATGCTTCACAATAGTTTGTTTATGATATGCTTCCTCCTCAAGTTTCCTTATCTCTGTTTTGGTTTCTTCAATGAAAGACTTCCTCTCAGCAAAGTTATCTTTGATACCTGGCGTGACAATACAACAAACTGTTTAATGAACACCAATCCTAACTGTAACAATTAAAATAAATACATCTCACAACGTCTTTAACATCTAGCTATCATTGCCTTTGTGGGGGAACAGGTGATGTGGGCTTGGGAGCAGCAACACTTGACTACAACATAAGGTCAAGAAGGCCTCTAAGCCAAAGCTGCAATACAGACCTCCTCATTGTAACTTACAGGAGGCTAGGCAGCTGCCTATAGTTCTCCCTGACGTCTCTGTTACAAGATGCAGTCCCATCCAAACACAACACCTTTCAACAGACAGGCTAGTTACTAGTATGCTTGCATAAAGGTAGAGTTTCACTTACATTGAATCTGTTTCATTGAGTCATCCTTCTTCTGAGTCAGCTCACGGGTCTCCAAGGCTACATGTCCCCATACAGATCAGATTTACATGGTTAGATTTACATTACCATTAGCTAATGTTAGCTTGTGACCAATCTTTATCACATGACTTCTTAAAATAAATAATAATAATAATAAAACCTTACCAAGCTGGAGAAGGAGTTTCCAATCCAAATCAACCAAGTTATCCTGATCGGCCATTCCAGCAGGTGTGGCTGAAACAAGGAGTGGCCTTTCTTTAATGTACTTAATTCTTCTTACAACAGTTAGCTAGTAGTTACAGCTAACAGGCTAATGTTGCTAGGTTACAGCTATTAGCTAACAGGCTAATGTTGCTAGGTTACAGCTAACAGGCTAATGTCTAACTTCACCTACCTGTGTAGCACAGCAGTGTTCGTGGTGTGGCTGTAGTTCTTGTTTGATATTTTTAAATGAAGAAGTTATTTAAAGCAGCTAGCAACCTTTCACCTTTCATAACCTTTCACTTGTCAACCTTTCACCTGTCAACCTTTCACCTTTCACAACCTTTCACTTGTCAACCTTTCACTTGGAGTCGCCTCGCAGTGTACTCCAGCAGGCGGCTCGCCTCGTTTCCGACCGTTTGTTTTGCGCGACAATTGGCAAGTCCCGCGAGACCTCCAAAATCCGCGTTTATTTTGATAAACCTCGCGAGATTGGATTTTCCTTTAGCGACATCCGCCCTCCATAATACTGTACTTCTCAGTGTTTAAGTTTTAAAATAGTTTGAAGTGTGAAGATGTTTGTGACAATTTGATGACAATTCAGTGTCAAGTTATTTTAAAGTTGGTTTTAAATGTGAATTGTTGCAGTTTTAACTGGAATGTTAACAACATTTTGTGTGAAGATATTTGACAGCTCCCTTGTTGAAATAATAATATGGACTGGTTTCATACAGAGCTTTTATACCCACATGTTGTTATACCAGAGTGACGAAGGGTGCTTACCGCTGTGGTGTGTGCCTCAGACTGACCACACCTACTGATGCCAGCCAGTTCCTTGTGTCCTTTAACAGAAATATCACTTTTAGTAATAGTTTAGGTACTGAAGGAATGTAAAGTAAGAGTTTATGTATTGTCTTATTCAAATTGCAAACATAATACTTTTAGGGCCCAAAGGCAATATATACATTATGACCAAGCAAAGAATGTCGCAAAATGTCTAAAGTCATGATACTGTAACATTCTCAATGATTGTTTTTGATTTTCTTTTTACGTAATCTCTAATACCGCAATGTGCTACATTTGTGAGGTTTTAGTATGTAACGGTGCTCTTACAAGAATGTAAGATTCACTAAAGTATTTGAAATTATATAATCAAACAGTAGTATCAAAAGATCACCTCGACCAGAAGCTAAGAAATATTGTGCGTACAGTAAATGGTGAAGTAAGGGAAATGGTAAGGATGTTGTTAAATTGCACTTATTAGAACAGGCTTTTACTGTGTCACGATGAACACTAGATGTCTATGAAACTGCTGTATCCATTATGTAAACCCTTACCTGTGATATTGTAATGGAAATAACTTTTGTGTTTAATGTGACAATGATCTCATGGGACCAACACTTTCAATACTGCAGTTAGTTTCAGTGATCAATCAGTGATTATGTCACCAGCCGAACTGAACAGCAAATCACTCAGATATTATATAGTCAATATAATATATAATCAATATGCAGTACACTAAACACGTGCAATTACACCTGTGGTATATTTTTTGCTTTGTATGTTGTTGTTCTTACAATAGAGATGTCGTCAAAGCAGAAATGTGAGTAAATGTAATTGTGATGCATTTTGATACAGACCCAATGTAAGGAAATGCCATCAATAAAGACAGTTGATAGTTCTGTGCATTTTATTTAATTACCATAACATATAAATAAATATTACCGTAGTTGCAGTTAAATGTTACATAAACCGCAAGTGTGAAACAAACATGTTAAAGTGAAAATCAAACCAATTTCTAGATCATATTTTTTTTTTTATACTTTATTGCAGGGCTGTACATTACATTTCAACATTTACATGTTCATTTCATACACTTAAGTTCATCCTGCATCATTTTTGTTTGTTTTTTATTTTTTATAAAGAGAACAGAAAAATAAAAAATAAAGAATAGAGAATAGAGAAAAAATACAGAAAAGAAGAGAAAAATTATAGAGATAGAGATAGAAAAGTAAGAGATAAAAGGAGGGGGGAGGGGTGGGGGCTTCCTTCCTACTCATTCATTCGGTCCATTCTAGATCTTATCTTATCTTATTAATTATTAATTATAGATCATATCTTAAGTGGAATTTCCATCCAACAGGAGCTAGTCTCTAATACAACAGGCATAGAGTTAACAACAACAACAACAACACATCCGCATTATAACCCCAAATGATAACCATTGCCGGTGGTGTTGGTATGTATGTAGAGTTATTGTACTTCCAGCAATTGTTGTAAAAATCAACACAAATTACAACAGGAAATCAGGGACAGAAACAGGAAACTCATTACACAACCCTTTGTGAAGTCTTCACTGCAGCAGAAGCTTTTCTAAAACTTCCCAAAGTTAAAAGAGAACGGGAAGGCATCCTCAGGCCCCTGCGTCTCGTGGCTGACTGAGGTCTGCTCGGGGGTCTTGGCACCGAAAGAGAACTCGAAACTATCTTCTGACCTTTCACCTTGGTCAAACAGGAAGCCTGCAAAACAAACAAGTACATGACACTTCACATGAAGTATTCATTCATTAAGCCCAGTGTGAGAGATGCAAACAGTACAGGCCAGAACTTCAACAATAGAGTATGTTTACCACTGGAGTGTTTGGATCCAGAGGGTTTCTGAAAAGACACAAGCGTTAAGACAAACTAGCAACAAGATTCTGCACAGATCATTTAGCCACAAAGCTCTGCAACATGTAGACTGTTTCTATATGTGACTGTTGTACTGTATGTGTGTCCATGGGTTGTTCAATGTTGTGTCTGTGTGTGTAAGTTGTTGCTGCTGCTGTTGAAACAGGCCTCTCTTGAAAAATACATTTCATCTCACTGAGACTAACCTGTATGAATAGAAAACTGGTACCTTTTCACTGAGACTAACATGTATGAATAGAAAACTGGTACCTTTTCACTGAGACTAACATGTATGAATAGAAAACTGGTACCTTTTCACTGAGACTAACATGTATGAATAGAAAACTGGTACCTTTTCACTGAGACTAACATGTATGAATAGAAAACTGGTACCTTTTCACTGAGACTAACATGTATGAATAGAAAACTGGTACCTTTTCACTGAGACTAACATGTATGAATAGAAAACTGGTACCTTTTCACTGAGACTAACATGTATGAATAGAAAACTGGTACCTTTTCAATGAGACTAACCTGTATGAATAGAAAACTGGTACCTTTTCACTGAGACTAACATGTATGAATAGAAAACTGGTACCTTTTCACTGAGACTAACATGTATGAATAGAAAACTGGTACCTTTTCACTGAAACTAACATGTATGAATAGAAAACTTGTACCTTTTCACTGAAGTATGAGCTTGTAAAAGAGAAAGGGCTTTCCTGCAACGGACAAATGGAGATGTTTTAATTCAGATTTGGACATTAAGTCATCTTTGCAAAGATGTGTCATTCTCTAGTTGCTCTTCCTCACCTCCTCTTGGGAGGAGCCCAGGTCAAACCCAGAGAAGCCAGGTGTGGTGGGAGTCGTGCTCACGCCGAATAGAAAACCTGGCGACTTCGCTTCAGAGCCGTCCTGGCGGCCTGGTGAACTCCCGGGGCTACTGTTGAAAGATTTAACATGACGTTGAACTTAAGTCTTGACACTACGGGCTGGTTTCCAGGACGCCCGTACCCGAATCGCAACGGAGTTTAGACAAAACCACGCCTATTTCCACATATGACGTACAGTACACGATGCGTGAGGGAGGCGAGAGGGAGATGTTGATGCTGGATCACAGTTAAGGTTAGGGTTAAGCCGAATTTATACTTCTGCGTCGAATTTACGCGCGGCTACGCCGTAGCCTACGCAAGGGCTCTCCCAATTTATAGTTCTGCGTTGGTCGGTCTGCGTCGCCCTGCAATTACCACTTGATCCATGTTTCAAATATGGCGGTCTAGCAGCGGATGAGAAGCGGAAGAAAGAAGTCGGAATCATATGACGCTACCAGGCGGACCAATCACAGTTCTTACGGTCTGTGTAGGTGTGCCGCGTAGTTACATTTTCGGAGAGGTGCGCGAAAAGGTACGGCGTAGGCTACGGCGTAGATTTTACGCAGAAGTATAAATTGGGCTTTAGGGTTAAGGTTAGGGTTGGGTTTAGGAAAATGTATGCTAGCTATGGTTAGGGTTAGGGTTACGGCCGAGAGCTGCGGTGTCCATAGCAACGCAGCAGGCGACGCGCACGTCACGCGGAAGTGGGCGTGGTTTCGTCTAAACTCCGTTGCGATTCGGGTAGTCGCTTCCAGGACTGATTAAGCCCAGTTCTAGACTAAAGCATCCATCATGGAGATTGTCCATTGAAAGTGTGATTGAATCCCGGACTAGGCCTAATCTTTGTCTGGGAAACTGCCCCATTATTTATGGTAGTAACAACAGGGAATCAGTGGGTTATCTTGTATGTACGAATTCTAAAGTGTGGAATGTCTTACTTGAGTGAGAAGGTTGGGGTGGTGGAGTAAGCTTTCATTCGTGCAGGTGAAGACTGAGGATGGGTTCTCACAGGTGAGGACTGAGGGCAGGTCGCGCCCCCCTCATGTTCCTCCTCACCAGCAGGGTGCGCTGCCTGCTCATCTCCCTCTGGTTCTCCCTCCTCCACCTCAGGCTCCAGTACCTTCCCTATGTTAAGCTGCTCCACCTATTCACAAAAACCTTTCTTCTAATTTAGCTTTCACATAAAATTCAGTATATATAACACAACAATTCACCTGCATTGCATATCGGACATATGTCAGACAGTAAGCATCTGGTTTCTGTTTTCCAGGGTTCCCACACCTTCTGAAACATCAAATTCAAGCACCTTTCAAGGACTTACAAGACTCAATTCCCTCAAATTCAAGGACCTAACACAGCATAGTTTGAGACAGATCTAGATGAGAATTTAGTGGGGATCTAGAGGGGAATTCAAGCACTTTCAATGATCCATGTCTATTTTAAAAAACGTTTAAGACCTTGATTTTTCTCAAATTCACAAACTTTCAAGGATTTCAAAGACCCGTGGGAACCCTGTACAGTAGTCCTACATGTTGGTCAACAATATACACAGGACCTGTTCCTCTGCTCCGCATCCCTGGTCCTGATCCATGCTCTGATCTAGAGGATAAATACAAAAACAAAACCATATCGAAACATTTTAAAATGTCTAAAATCTTCTCCATTGTTATAAATACAAATTTGTAACATGATAGTAACGATCAGATCTCAAAGTGAAGCATTGTTCAGTTATAAAAACACCACATGTTACTGTCCACATGTGACTCTGCTATAAAACACCTTACCCAATGACTCTGATATAAAACACCTTACCCATTGACTCTGCTATAAAACACCTTACCCATTGACTCTGATATAAAACACCTTACCCATTGACTCTGATATAAAACACCTTACCCAATGACTCTGATATAAAACACCTTACCCATTGACTCTGGGTTTGATCGCAACTCGAAACTTGCGTCTCCTGTTGCATCTCGGCCAAGGTTTCTCTCCTGATTCTCATCAATCATTCCCTCCACCACTCTCTGGTGACAACCCTGGAAAATGAGTCCAGGTTCACGAGAGTTGGCACTACTACGCATGCTGAAAGACGTGTAGTGAGCGACCACTTTCGTTTTGTCGAATTGGGTTAACGATACCCAATTGATCATTTAATTACATTACTACTCAATCCTAAAACAAATAATCTTCGCTGCATGATGTCCTTATGGCATTTCTGCTTTAACAGGACGCTAGAGACAGTAGAGATTGACAGGAAGGATGGGTGAGAGAGGGGGAGATGAGACATGCAGGAGATGTCGACGGCCAGAATCGAACCAGGGACCCTGATGTTTGTGCATGCCCCTTAGTGTGCTACACCACCCCCTTCATTGCATGATTGATCTGTTCTATTCACCGCCCATTATAGCTACACAGCACCGGGTAAATCACTAACTGAGAGAGGCCAGAGTGAGAGGGGTGACGTTAGGGGCCAGATGTCTACCTTGGGCTGGTCGAGGTGGAGGGAGGGAGGTGTCTACCTGGGGCTGGGTGAGGTGGAGGGAGGAGATGTCTACCTGGGGCTGGGTGAGGTGGAGGGAGGAGATGTCTACCTGGGGCTGGGTGAGGTGGAGGGAGGATATGTCTACCTGGGGCTGGGTGAGGTGGAGGGAGGGAGGTGTCTACCTGGGACTGGTCGAGGTGGAGGGAGGGAGGTGTCTACCTGGGGCTGGGTGAGGTGGAGGGAGGGAGGTGTCTACCTGGGACTGGTCGAGGTGGAGGGAGGGAGGTGTCTACCTGGGGCTGGGTGAGGTGGAGGGAGGAGATGTCTACCTGGGGCTGGGTGAGGTGGAGGGAGGAGATGTCGACATAAGCGTGAACGTCGTCCTCTGGCTGATGTTCTGACTGGCTTTCCTGCTCTGCTGCTGCATTCAGGTGACCAGTAACGCTGCACAGCAAAGTCAGGTGTAGAGAGACAGGTGTAGAGAGACAGGTGTAGAGAGACAGGTGTGTAGACAGGTGGGGGGGTCCAGGTGTAGAGAGACAGGTGGGGGGGTCCAGGTGTAGAGAGACAGGTGGGGGTCCAGGTGTAGAGAGACAGGTGTACAGAGACAGGTGGGGGAAGACAGGTTTAGAGAGACAGGTGTAGAGAGACAGATGGGGGAAGACAGGTGTAGAGAGACAGGTGGGGGTCCAGGTGTAGAGAGACAGGTGTAGAGAGACAGATGGGGGTCCAGGTGTAGAGAGACAGGTGTAGAGAGACAGGTGTAGAGAGACAGGTGGGGGTCCAGGTGTAGAGAGACAGGTGTAGAGAGACAGGTGTTTAGACAGGTGGGGGGGTTCAGGAGTCAATACATAAATACTACAGATACTCATATTATTAACTTTTTACTGACTTTGAACCTAAGAGAGATCGAAAATAGTTCTGTTGAAATGAACGGTCCGAAGGCCTACCTTTCAGATTGGTTCTTGATGGGAGATGAATCGCTTGTTTGACCTAGATGGGGGAAATGACTAAATGGCTAAACTAGTTTTCCAATGGACCTATTGCTAAGCCACACCCCCTTTGAAAACTCGGACAAACAAACAACGCTTCACTGACAGTGACTGACTGACCGTGACTGAATGACATTCAATGACTTACAATGGCGGGAGTTGGCAAATTTCTGATTTCTGATTTACCACAGCAAGTAATAGAATATTTTGTATATTAGCGATATATGTGTTTGTCCGAGTTTTCTGCCTGTAGTGACTTTTGCTGGATACGATTGGACAATTTCTATTTCGGGGCGTGGCTTAGCGATAGGTCCATAACAGTATACAGTACAAGACATTTAGTGAAACACAATGAGTTAAAGTTAAAGTTAATTGACCTTGTAGATGCTGAAGATCCTTCTGTTTTGCAAGTATTTGTTCCTCACGAGCTTGGATCCTACATTCTATCTGTTCTTTCAGTTCCTGCAGCACCAGAAGGGTTTTGGCAAGAGGTTGTTGGTAGTAACGCTCTTCGTGCTGCTGGTAAACCCAATTGTACACTTTCCTTGGGTTGACAAATGGGAGTTGGGAGGAGTATTAATACACCGTCATTGTTCTGGTTTGTTGAACACTGACTGTCGGCCAAAAGGGCACTAAACTCACATGTCTTGATTACATTTCTCCTGTCCCCTCTCTAGTTCCGCAGCAGGCCTGTACATACAAAACACGACTTAGGACAAATCATATAAGACAACATTTCTAAATTCAACTAATAGCCAAATGATTTTCATGTACAGTAAATGCATAGGTCAGATATATATTACTTTCCTAACAACAATAATTATACTTCACCTTTTTGCACTGGCTTTGAAATGCTTCACAATAATTTGTTTATGATATGCTTCCTCCTCAAGTTTCCTTATCTTTGTTTTGGTTTCTTCAATGAAAGACTTCCTCTCAGCAAAGTTATCTTTGATACCTGGCGTGACAATACAACAAACTGTTTAATGAACACCAATCCTAACTGTAACAATTAAAATAAATACATCTCACAACGTCTTTAACATCTAGCTATCATTGCCTTTGTGGGGGAACAGGTGATGTGGGCTTGGGAGCAGCAACACTTGACTACAACATAAGGTCAAGAAGGCCTCTAAGCCAAAGCTGCAATACAGACCTCCTCATTGTAACTTACAGGAGGCTAGGCAGCTGCCTATAGTTCTCCCTGACGTCTCTGTTACAAGATGCAGTCCCATCCAAACACAACACCTTTCAACAGACAGGCTAGTTACTAGTATGCTTGCATAAAGGTAGAGTTTCACTTACATTGAATCTGTTTCTTTGAGTCATCCTTCTTCTGAGTCAGCCCACGGGTCTCCAAGGCTACATGTCCCCATACAGATCAGATTTACATGGTTAGATTTACATTACCATTAGCTAATGTTAGCTTGTGACCAATCTTTATCACAGGACTTCTTAAAATAAATAATAATAATAATAAAACCGTACCAAGCTGGAGAAGGAGTTTATCCAAATCAACCAAGTTATCCTGATCGGCCATTCCAGCAGGTGTGGCTGAAACAAGGAGTGGCCTATCCCCAGGCCCCTGCGTCTCGCGGCTGACTGAGGTCTGCTCGGGGGTCTTGGCACCGAAAGAGAACTCGAAACTATCTTCTGACCTTTCACCTTGGTCAAACAGGAAGCCTGCAAAACAAACAAGTACATGACACTTCACATGAAGTATTCATTCATTAAGCCCAGTGTGAGAGATGCAAACAGTACAGGCCAGAACTTCAACAATAGAGTATGTTTACCACTGGAGTGTTTGGATCCAGAGGGTTTCTGAAAAGACACAAGCGTTAAGACAAACTAGCAACAAGATTCTGCACAGATCATTTAGCCACAAAGCTCTGCAACATGTAGACTGTTTCTATATGTGACTGTTGTACTGTATGTGTGTCCATGGGTTGTTCAATGTTGTGTCTGTGTGTGTAAGTTGTTGCTGCTGCTGTTGAAACAGGCCTCTCTTGAAAAATACATTTCATCTCACTGAGACTAACCTGTATGAATAGAAAACTGGTACCTTTTCATCTCACTGAGACTAACATGTATGAATAGAAAACTGGTACCTTTTCACTGAGACTAACATGTATGAATAGAAAACTGGTACCTTTTCACTGAGACTAACATGTATGAATAGAAAACTGGTACCTTTTCACTGAGACTAACATGTATGAATAGAAAACTGGTACCTTTTCACTGAGACTAACATGTATGAATAGAAAACTGGTACCTTTTCACTGAGACTAACATGTATGAATAGAAAACTGGTACCTTTTCACTGAAGTATGAGCTTGTAAAAGAGAAAGGGCTTTCCTGCAACGGACAAATGGAGATGTTTTAATTCAGATTTGGACATTAAGTCATCTTTGCAAAGATGTGTCATTCTCTAGTTGCTCTTCCTCACCTCCTCTTGGGAGGAGCCCAGGTCAAACCCAGAGAAGCCAGGTGTGGTGGGAATCGGGCTCACGCCGAATAGAAAACCTGGCGACTTCGCTTCAGAGCCGTCCTGGCGGCCTGGTGAACTCCCGGGGCTACTGCTGAAAGATTTAACATGACGTTGAACTTAAGTCTTGACACTACGGGCTGGTTTCCAGGACGCCCGTACCCGAATCGCAACGGAGTTTAGACAAAACCACGCCTATTTCCACATATGACGTACACGATGCGTGAGGGAGGCGAGAGGGAGATGTTGATGCTGGATCACAGTTAAGGTTAGGGTTAAGCCCAATTTATACTTCTGAGTCGAATTTACGCGCGGCTACGCCGTAGCCTACGCAAGGGCTCTCCCAATTTATAGTTCTGCGTTGGTCGGTCTGCGTCGCCCTGCAATTACCACTTGATCCATGTTTCAAATATGGCGGTCTAGCAGCGGATGAGAAGCGGAAGAAAGAAGTCGGAATCATATGACGCTACCAGGCGGACCAATCACAGTTCTTACGGTCTGTGTAGGTGTGCCGCGTAGTTACATTTTCGGAGAGGTGCGCGAAAAGGTACGGCGTAGGCTACGGCGTAGGTTCCGGGCCTACGCAGGCTACGGCGTAGATTTTACGCAGAAGTATAAATTGGGCTTTAGGGTTAAGGTTAGGGTTGGGTTTAGGAAAATGTATGCTAGCTATGGTTAGGGTTAGGGTTACGGCCGAGAGCTGCGGTGTCCATAGCAACGCAGCAGGCGACGCGCACGTCACGCGGAAGTGGGCGTGGTTTCGTCTAAACTCCGTTGCGATTCGGGTAGTCGCTTCCAGGACTGATTAAGCCCAGTTCTAGACTAAAGCATCCATCATGGAGATTGTCCATTGAAAGTGTGATTGAATCCCGGACTAGGCCTAATCTTTGTCTGGGAAACTGCCCCATTATTTATGGTAGTATCAACAGGGAATCAGTGGGTTATCTTGTATGTACGAATTCTAAAGTGTGGAATGTCTTACTTGAGTGAGAAGGTTGGGGTGGTGGAGTAAGCTTTCATTCGTGCAGGTGAAGACTGAGGATGGGTTCTCACAGGTGAGGACTGAGGGCAGGTCGCGCCCCCCTCATGTTCCTCCTCACCAGCAGGGTGCGCTGCCTGCTCATCTCCCTCTGGTTCTCCCTCCTCCACCTCAGGCTCCAGTACCTTCGCTATGTTAAGCTGTTCCACCTATTCACAAAAACCTTTCTTCTAATTTAGCTTTCACATAAAATTCAGTATATATAACACAACAATTCACCTGCATTGCATATCGGACATATGTCAGACAGTAAGCATCTGGTTTCTGTTTTCCAGGGTTCCCACACCTTCTGAAACATCAAATTCAAGCACCTTTCAAGGACTTACAAGACTCAATTCCCTCAAATTCAAGGACCTAACACAGCATAGTTTGAGACAGATCTAGATGAGAATTTAGTGGGGATCTAGAGGGGAATTCAAGCACTTTCAATGATCCATGTCTATTTTAAAAAACGTTTAAGACCTTGATTTTTCTCAAATTCACAAACTTTCAAGGATTTCAAAGACCCGTGGGAACCCTGTACAGTAGTCCTACATGTTGGTCAACAATATACACAGGACCTGTTCCTCTGCTCCGCATCCCTGGTCCTGATCCATGCTCTGATCTAGAGGATAAATACAAAAACAAAACCATATCGAAACATTTTAAAATGTCTAAAATCTTCTCCATTGTTATAAATACAAATTTGTAACATGATAGTAACGATCAGATCTCAAAGTGAAGCATTGTTCAGTTATAAAAACACCACATGTTACTGTCCACATGTGACTCTGCTATAAAACACCTTACCCAATGACTCTGATATAAAACACCTTACCCATTGACTCTGCTATAAAACACCTTACCCATTGACTCTGATATAAAACACCTTACCCAATGACTCTGATATAAAACACCTTACCCATTGACTGTTATAAAACACCTTACCCATTGACTCTGGGTTTGATCGCAACTCGAAACTTGCGTCTCCTGTTGCATCTCGGCCAAGGTTTCTCTCCTGATTCTCATCAATCATTCCCTCCACCACTCTCTGGTGACAACCCTGGAAAATGAGTCCAGGTTCACGAGAGTTGGCACTACTACGCATGCTGAAAGACGTGTAGTGAGCGACCACTTTCGTTTTGTCGAATTGGGTTAACGATACCCAATTGATCATTTAATTACATTACTACTCAATCCTAAAACAAATAATCTTCGCTGCATGATGTCCTTATGGCATTTCTGCTTTAACAGGACGCTAGAGACAGTAGAGATTGACAGGAAGGATGGGTGAGAGAGGGGGAGATGAGACATGCAGGAGATGTCGACGGCCAGAATCGAACCAGGGACCCTGATGTTTGTGCATGCCCCTTAGTGTGCTACACCACCCCCTTCATTGCATGATTGATCTGTTCTATTCACCGCCCATTATAGCTACACAGCACCGGGTAAATCACTAACTGAGAGAGGCCAGAGTGAGAGGGGTGACGTTAGGGGCCAGGGAGGAGATGTCTACCTGGGGCTGGGTGAGGTGGAGGGAGGAGATGTCTACCTGGGGCTGGGTGAGGTGGAGGGAGGAGATGTCTACCTGGGGCTGGGTGAGGTGGAGGGAGGAGATGTCTACCTGGGGCTGGGTGAGGTGGAGGGAGGGAGGTGTCTACCTGGGACTGGTCGAGGTGGAGGGAGGGAGGTGTCTACCTGGGGCTGGGTGAGGTGGAGGGAGGAGATGTCTACCTGGGGCTGGGTGAGGTGGAGGGAGGAGATGTCTACCTGGGGCTGGGTGAGGTGGAGGGAGGGAGGTGTCTACCTGGGACTGGTCGAGGTGGAGGGAGGGAGGTGTCTACCTGGGGCTGGGTGAGGTGGAGGGAGGGAGGTGTCTACCTGGGACTGGTCGAGGTGGAGGGAGGGAGGTGTCTACCTGGGGCTGGGTGAGGTGGAGGGAGGAGATGTCTACCTGGGACTGGTCGAGGTGGAGGGAGGGAGGTGTCTACCTGGGGCTGGGTGAGGTGGAGGGAGGGAGGTGTCTACCTGGGACTGGTCGAGGTGGAGGGAGGGAGGTGTCTACCTGGGGCTGGGTGAGGTGGAGGGAGGAGATGTCTACCTGGGGCTGGGTGAGGTGGAGGGAGGAGATGTCGACATAAGCGTGAACGTCGTCCTCTGGCTGATGTTCTGACTGGCTTTCCTGCTCTGCTGCTGCATTCAGGTGACCAGTAACGCTGCACAGCAAAGTCAGGTGTAGAGAGACAGGTGTAGAGAGACAGGTGTGTAGACAGGTGGGGGGGTCCAGGTGTAGAGAGACAGGTGTAGAGAGACAGGTGGGGGGGTCCAGGTGTAGAGAGACAGGTGGGGGTCCAGGTGTAGAGAGACAGATGGGGGGAGACAGGTTTAGAGAGACAGGTGTACAGAGACAGGTGGGGGGGTTCAGGTGTAGAGAGACAGGTGTAGAGAGACAGATGGGGGAAGACAGGTTTAGAGAGACAGGTGTAGAGAGACAGGTGTAGAGAGACAGATGGGGGTCCAGGTGTAGAGAGACAGGTGTAGAGAGACAGGGGGGGTCCAGGTGTAGAGAGACAGGTGTAGAGAGACAGGGGGGGTCCAGGTGTAGAGAGACAGGTGTAGAGAGACAGGTGGGGGTCCAGGTGTAGAGAGACAGGTGTAGAGAGACAGGTGTTTAGACAGGTGGGGGGGTTCAGGAGTCAATAAATAAATACTACAGATACTCATATTATTAACTTTTTACTGACTTTGAACCTAAGAGAGATCGAAAATAGTTCTGTTGAAATGAACGGTCCGAAGGCCTACCTTTCAGATTGGTTCTTGATGGGAGATGAATCGCTTGTTTGACCTAGATGGGGGAAATGACTAAATGGCTAAACTAGTTTTCCAATGGACCTATTGCTAAGCCACGCCCCCTTTGAAAACTCGGACAAACAAACAACGCTTCACTGACAGTGACTGACTGACCGACCGTGACTGAATGACATTCAATGACTTACAATGGCGGGAGTTGGCAAATTTCTGATTTCTGATTTACCACAGCAAGTAATAGAATATTTTGTATATTAGCGATATATGTGTTTGTCCGAGTTTTCTGCCTGTAGTGACTTTTGCTGGATACGATTGGACAATTTCTATTTCGGGGCGTGGCTTAGCGATAGGTCCATAACAGTATACAGTACAAGACATTTAGTGAAACAAAATGAGTTAAAGTTAAAGTTAATTGACCTTGTAGATGCTGAAGATCCTTCTGTTTTGCAAGTATTTGTTCCTCATGAGCTTGGATCCTACATTCTATCTGTTCTTTCAGTTCCTGCAGCACCAGAAGGGTTTTGGCAAGAGGTTGTTGGTAGTAACGCTCTATGTGCTGCTGGTAAACCCAATTGTACACTTTCCTTGGGTTGACAAATGGGAGTTGGGAGGAGTATTAATACACCGTCATTGTTCTGGTTTGTTGAACACTGACTGTCGGCCAAAAGGGCACTAAACTCACATGTCTTGATTACATTTCTCCTGTCCCCTCTCTAGTTCCGCAGCAGGCCTGTACATACAAAACACGACTTAGGACAAATCATATAAGACAACATTTCTAAATTCAACTAATAGCCAAATGATTTTCATGTACAGTAAATGCATAGGTCAGATATATATTACTTTCCTAACAACAATAATTATACTTCACCTTTTTGCACTGGCTTTGAAATGCTTCACAATAATTTGTTTATGATATGCTTCCTCCTCAAGTTTCCTTATCTCTGTTTTGGTTTCTTCAATGAAAGACTTCCTCTCAGCAAAGTTATCTTTGATACCTGGCGTGACAATACAACAAACTGTTTAATGAACACCAATCCTAACTGTAACAATTAAAATAAATACATCTCACAACGTCTTTAACATCTAGCTATCATTGCCTTTGTGGGGGAACAGGTGATGTGGGCTTGGGAGCAGCAACACTTGACTACAACATAAGGTCAAGAAGGCCTCTAAGCCAAAGCTGCAATACAGACCTCCTCATTGTAACTTACAGGAGGCTAGGCAGCTGCCTATAGTTCTCCCTGACGTCTCTGTTACAAGATGCAGTCCCATCCAAACACAACACCTTTCAACAGACAGGCTAGTTACTAGTATGCTTGCATAAAGGTAGAGTTTCACTTACATTGAATCTGTTTCTTTGAGTCATCCTTCTTCTGAGTCAGCCCACGGGTCTCCAAGGCTACATGTCCCCATACAGATCAGATTTACATGGTTAGATTTACATTACCATTAGCTAATGTTAGCTTGTGACCAATCTTTATCACAGGACTTCTTAAAATAAATAATAATAATAATAAAACCTTACCAAGCTGGAGAAGGAGTTTATCCAAATCAACCAAGTTATCCTGATCGGCCATTCCAGCAGGTGTGGCTGAAACAAGGAGTGGCCTATCCCCAGGCCCCTGCGTCTCGCGGCTGACTGAGTTCTGCTCGGGGGTCTTGGCACCGAAAGAGAACTCGAAACTATCTTCTGACCTTTCACCTTGGTCAAACAGGAAGCCTGCAAAACAAACAAGTACATGACACTTCACATGAAGTATTCATTCATTAAGCCCAGTGTGAGAGATGCAAACAGTACAGGCCAGAACTTCAACAATAGAGTATGTTTACCACTGGAGTGTTTGGATCCAGAGGGTTTCTGAAAAGACACAAGCGTTAAGACAAACTAGCAACAAGATTCTGCACAGATCATTTAGCCACAAAGCTCTGCAACATGTAGACTGTTTCTATATGTGACTGTTGTACTGTATGTGTGTCCATGGGTTGTTCAATGTTGTGTCTGTGTGTGTAAGTTGTTGCTGCTGCTGTTGAAACAGGCCTCTCTTGAAAAATACATTTCATCTCACTGAGACTAACCTGTATGAATAGAAAACTGGTACCTTTTCATCTCACTGAGACTAACATGTATGAATAGAAAACTGGTACCTTTTCACTGAGACTAACATGTATGAATAGAAAACTGGTACCTTTTCACTGAGACTAACATGTATGAATAGAAAACTGGTACCTTTTCACTGAGACTAACATGTATGAATAGAAAACTGGTACCTTTTCACTGAGACTAACATGTATGAATAGAAAACTGGTACCTTTTCACTGAAGTATGAGCTTGTAAAAGAGAAAGGGCTTTCCTGCAACGGACAAATGGAGATGTTTTAATTCAGATTTGGACATTAAGTCATCTTTGCAAAGATGTGTCATTCTCTAGTTGCTCTTCCTCACCTCCTCTTGGGAGGAGCCCAGGTCAAACCCAGAGAAGCCAGGTGTGGTGGGAGTCGTGCTCACGCCGAATAGAAAACCTGGCGACTTCGCTTCAGAGCCGTCCTGGCGGCCTGGTGAACTCCCGGGGCTACTGCTGAAAGATTTAACATGACGTTGAACTTAAGTCTTGACACTACGGGCTGGTTTCCAGGACGCCCGTACCCGAATCGCAACGGAGTTTAGACAAAACCACGCCTATTTCCACATATGACGTACACGATGCGTGAGGGAGGCGAGAGGGAGATGTTGATGCTGGATCACAGTTAAGGTTAGGGTTAAGCCCAATTTATACTTCTGCGTCGAATTTACGCGCGGCTACGCCGTAGCCTACGCAAGGGCTCTCCCAATTTATAGTTCTGCGTTGGTCGGTCTGCGTCGCCCTGCAATTACCACTTGATCCATGTTTCAAATATGGCGGTCTAGCAGCGGATGAGAAGCGGAAGAAAGAAGTCGGAATCATATGACGCTACCAGGCGGACCAATCACAGTTCTTACGGTCTGTGTAGGTGTGCCGCGTAGTTACATTTTCGGAGAGGTGCGCGAAAAGGTACGGCGTAGGCTACGGCGTAGGTTCCGGGCCTACGCAGGCTACGGCGTAGATTTTAGGCAGAAGTATAAATTGGGCTTTAGGGTTAAGGTTAGGGTTGGGTTTAGGAAAATGTAAGCTAGCTATGGTTAGGGTTAGGGTTACGGCCGAGAGCTGCGGTGTCCATAGCAACGCAGCAGAGAGCGGCGATGTCCATAGCAACGCAGCAACGTCACGCGGAAGTGGGCGTGGTTTCGTCTAAACTCCGTTGCGATTCGGGTAGTCGCTTCCAGGACTGATTAAGCCCAGTTCTAGACTAAAGCATCCATCATGGAGATTGTCCATTGAAAGTGTGATTGAATCCCGGACTAGGCCTAATCTTTGTCTGGGAAACTGCCCCATTATTTATGGTAGTAACAACAGGGAATCAGTGGGTTATCTTGTATGTACGAATTCTAAAGTGTGGAATGTCTTACTTGAGTGAGAAGGTTGGGGTGGTGGAGTAAGCTTTCATTCGTGCAGGTGAAGACTGAGGATGGGTTCTCACAGGTGAGGACTGAGGGCAGGTCGCGCCCCCCTCATGTTCCTCCTCACCAGCAGGGTGCGCTGCCTGCTCATCTCCCTCTGGTTCTCCCTCCTCCACCTCAGGCTCCAGTACCTTCGCTATGTTAAGCTGCTCCACCTATTCACAAAAACCTTTCTTCTAATTTAGCTTTCACATAAAATTCAGTATATATAACACAACAATTCACCGGCATTGCATATCGGACATAATGTCAGACAGTAAGCATCTGGTTTCTGTTTTCCAGGGTTCCCACACCTTCTGAAACATCAAATTCAAGCACCTTTCAAGGACTTACAAGACTCAATTCCCTCAAATTCAAGGACCTAACACAGCATAGTTTGAGACAGATCTAGATGAGAATTTAGTGGGGATCTAGAGGGGAATTCAAGCACTTTCAATGATCCATGTCTATTTTAAAAAACGTTTAAGACCTTGATTTTTCTCAAATTCACAAACTTTCAAGGATTTCAAAGACCCGTGGGAACCCTGTACAGTAGTCCTACATGTTGGTCAACAATATACACAGGACCTGTTCCTCTGCTCCGCATCCCTGGTCCTGATCCATGCTCTGATCTAGAGGATAAATACAAAAACAAAACCATATCGAAACATTTTAAAATGTCTAAAATCTTCTCCATTGTTATAAATACAAATTTGTAACATGATAGTAACGATCAGATCTCAAAGTGAAGCATTGTTCAGTTATAAAAACACCACATGTTACTGTCCACATGTGACTCTGCTATAAAACACCTTACCCAATGACTCTGATATAAAACACCTTACCCATTGACTCTGATATAAAACACCTTACCCATTGACTGTTATAAAACACCTTACCCATTGACTCTGGGTTTGATCGCAACTCGAAACTTGCGTCTCCTGTTGCATCTCGGCCAAGGTTTCTCTCCTGATTCTCATCAATCATTCCCTCCACCACTCTCTGGTGACAACCCTGGAAAATGAGTCCAGGTTCACGAGAGTTGGCACTACTACGCATGCTGAAAGACGTGTAGTGAGCGACCACTTTCGTTTTGTCGAATTGGGTTAACGATACCTAATTGATCATTTAATTACATTACTACTCAATCCTAAAACAAATAATCTTCGCTGCATGATGTCCTAATGGCATTTCTGCTTTAACAGGACGCTAGAGACAGTAGAGATTGACAGGAAGGATGGGTGAGAGAGGGGGAGATGAGACATGCAGGAGATGTCGACGGCCAGAATCGAACCAGGGACCCTGATGTTTGTGCATGCCCCTTAGTGTGCTACACCACCCCCTTCATTGCATGATTGATCTGTTCTATTCACCGCCCATTATAGCTACACAGCACCGGGTAAATCACTAACTGAGAGAGGCCAGAGTGAGAGGGGTGACGTTAGGGGCCAGATGTCTACCTTGGGCTGGTCGAGGTGGAGGTGAGGGAGGTGTCTACCTTGGGCTGGTCGAGGTGGAGGGAGGAGATGTCTACCTGGGGCTGGGTGAGGTGGAGGGAGGAGATGTCTACCTGGGGCTGGGTGAGGTGGAGGGAGGGAGGTGTCTACCTGGGACTGGTCGAGGTGGAGGGAGGGAGGTGTCTACCTGGGGCTGGGTGAGGTGGAGGGAGGGAGGTGTCTACCTGGGACTGGTCGAGGTGGAGGGAGGGAGGTGTCTACCTGGGGCTGGGTGAGGTGGAGGGAGGAGATGTCTACCTGGGGCTGGGTGAGGTGGAGGGAGGAGATGTCGACATAAGCGTGAACGTCGTCCTCTGGCTGATGTTCTGACTGGCTTTCCTGCTCTGCTGCTGCATTCAGGTGACCAGTAACGCTGCACAGCAAAGTCAGGTGTAGAGAGACAGGTGTAGAGAGACAGGTGTGTAGACAGGTGGGGGGGTCCAGGTGTAGAGAGACAGGTGTAGAGAGACAGGTGGGGGGGTCCAGGTGTAGAGAGACAGGTGGGGGTCCAGGTGTAGAGAGACAGGTGTTTAGACAGGTGGGGGGGTTCAGGAGTCAATAAATAAATACTACAGATACTCATATTATTAACTTTTTACTGACTTTGAACCTAAGAGAGATCGAAAATAGTTCTGTTGAAATGAACGGTCCGAAGGCCTACCTTTCAGATTGGTTCTTGATGGGAGATGAATCGCTTGTTTGACCTAGATGGGGGAAATGACTAAATGGCTAAACTAGTTTTCCAATGGACCTATTGCTAAGCCACGCCCCCTTTGAAAACTCGGACAAACAAACAACGCTTCACTGACAGTGACTGACTGACCGACCGTGACTGAATGACATTCAATGACTTACAATGGCGGGAGTTGGCAAATTTCTGATTTCTGATTTACCACAGCAAGTAATAGAATATTTTGTATATTAGCGATATATGTGTTTGTCCGAGTTTTCTGCCTGTAGTGACTTTTGCTGGATACGATTGGACAATTTCTATTTCGGGGCGTGGCTTAGCGATAGGTCCATAACAGTATACAGTACAAGACATTTAGTGAAACAAAATTAGTTAAAGTTAAAGTTAATTGACCTTGTAGATGCTGAAGATCCTTCTGTTTTGCAAGTATTTGTTCCTCACGAGCTTGGATCCTACATTCTATCTGTTCTTTCTCAGCCTGGAGCACCAGAAGGGTTTTGGCAAGAGGTTGTTGGTAGTAACGCTCTTCGTGCTGCTGGTAAACCTCCCGGTAGCTTTCTATTCTGTCTTTGTACACTTTCCTTGGGTTGACAAATGGGAGTTGGGAGGAGTATTAATACACCGTCATTGTTCTGGTTTGTTGAACACTGACTGTCGGACAAAAGGGCACTAAACTCACATGTCTTGATTACATTTCTCCTGTCCCCTCTCTAGTTCCGCAGCAGGCCTGTACATACAAAACACGACTTAGGACAAATCATATAAGACAACATTTCTAAATTCAACTAATAGACTAATGATTTTCATGTACAGTAAATGCATAGGTCAGATATATATTACTTTCCTAACAACAATAATTATACTTCACCTTTTTGCACTGGCTTTGAAATGCTTCACAATAGTTTGTTTATGATATGCTTCCTCCTCAAGTTTCCTTATCTCTGTTTTGGTTTCTTCAATGAAAGACTTCCTCTCAGCAAAGTTATCTTTGATACCTGGCGTGACAATACAACAAACTGTTTAATGAACACCAATCTTAACTGTAACAATTAAAATAAATACATCTCACAACGTCTTTAACATCTAGCTATCATTGCCTTTGTGGGGGAACAGGTGATGTGGGCTTGGGAGCAGCAACACTTGACTACAACATAAGGTCAAGAAGGCCTCTAAGCCAAAGCTGCAATACAGACCTCCTCATTGTAACTTACAGGAGGCTAGGCAGCTGCCTATAGTTCTCCCTGACGTCTCTGTTACAAGATGCAGTCCCATCCAAACACAACACCTTTCAACAGACAGGCTAGTTACTAGTATGCTTGCATAAAGGTAGAGTTTCACTTACATTGAATCTGTTTCATTGAGTCATCCTTCTTCTGAGTCAGCTCACGGGTCTCCAAGGCTACATGTCCCCATACAGATCAGATTTACATGGTTAGATTTACATTACCATTAGCTAATGTTAGCTTGTGACCAATCTTTATCACATGACTTCTTAAAATAAATAATAATAATAATAAAACCTTACCAAGCTGGAGAAGGAGTTTCCAATCCAAATCAACCAAGTTATCCTGATCGGCCATTCCAGCAGGTGTGGCTGAAACAAGGAGTGGCCTTTCTTTAATGTACTTAATTCTTCTTACAACAGTTAGCTAGTAGTTACAGCTAACAGGCTAATGTTGCTAGGTTACAGCTATTAGCTAACAGGCTAATGTTGCTAGGTTACAGCTAACAGGCTAATGTCTAACTTCACCTACCTGTGTAGCACAGCAGTGTTCGTGGTGTGGCTGTAGTTCTTGTTTGATATTTTTAAATGAAGAAGTTATTTAAAGCAGCTAGCAACCTTTCACCTTTCACAACCTTTCACTTGTCAACCTTTCACCTGTCAACCTTTCACTTGTCAACCTTTCACCTTTCACAACCTTTCACTTGTCAACCTTTCACTTGGAGTCGCCTCGCAGTGTACTCCAGCAGGCGGCTCGCCTCGTTACCGACCGTTTGTTTTGCGCGACAATTGGCAAGTCCCGCGAGACCTCCAAAATCCGCGTTTATTTTGATAAACCTCGCGAGATTGGATTTTCCTTTAGCGACATCCGCCCTCCATAATACTGTACTTCTCAGTGTTTAAGTTTTAAAATAGTTTGAAGTGTGAAGATGTTTGTGACAATTTGATGACAATTCAGTGTCAAGTTATTTTAAAGTTGGTTTTAAATGTGAATTGTTGCAGTTTTAACTGGAATGTTAACAACATTTTGTGTGAAGATATTTGACAGCTCCCTTGTTGAAATAATAATATGGACTGGTTTCATACAGAGCTTTTATACCCACATGTTGTTATACCAGAGTGACGAAGGGTGCTTACCGCTGTGGTGTGTGCCTCAGACTGACCAAACCTACTGATGCCAGCCAGTTCCTTGTGTCCTTTAACAGAAATATCACTTTTAGTAATAGTTTAGGTACTGAAGGAATGTAAAGTAAGAGTTTATGTATTGTCTTATTCAAATTGCAAACATAATACTTTTAGGGCCCAAAGGCAATATATACATTATGACCAAGCAAAGAATGTCGCAAAATGTCTAAAGTCATGATACTGTAACATTCTCAATGATTGTTTTTGATTTTCTTTTTACGTAATCTCTAATACCGCAATGTGCTACATTTGTGAGGTTTTAGTATGTAACGGTGCTCTTACAAGAATGTAAGATTCACTAAAGTATTTGAAATTATATAATCAAACAGTAGTATCAAAAGATCACCTCGACCAGAAGCTAAGAAATATTGTGCGTACAGTAAATGGTGAAGTAAGGGAAATGGTAAGGATGTTGTTAAATTGCACTTATTAGAACAGGCTTTTACTGTGTCACGATGAACACTAGATGTCTATGAAACTGCTGTATCCATTATGTAAACCCTTACCTGTGATATTGTAATGGAAATAACTTTTGTGTTTAATGTGACAATGATCTCATGGGACCAACACTTTCAATACTGCAGTTAGTTTCAGTGATCAATCAGTGATTATGTCACCAGCCGAACTGAACAGCAAATCACTCAGATATTATATAGTCAATATAATATATAATCAATATGCAGTACACTAAACACGTGCAATTACACCTGTGGTATATTTTTTGCTTTGTATGTTGTTGTTCTTACAATAGAGATGTCGTCAAAGCAGAAATGTGAGTAAATGTAATTGTGATGCATTTTGATACAGACCCAATGTAAGGAAATGCCATCAATAAAGACAGTTGATAGTTCTGTGCATTTTATTTAATTACCATAACATATAAATAAATATTACCGTAGTTGCAGTTAAATGTTACATAAACCGCAAGTGTGAAACAAACATGTTAAAGTGAAAATCAAACCAATTTCTAGATTTTTTTATTTTTTTTTATACTTTATTGCAGGGCTGTACATTACATTTCAACATTTACAAGTTCATTTCATACACTTAAGTTCATCCTGCATCATTTTCGTTTGTTTTTTATTTTTTATAAAGAGAACAGAAAAATAAAAAATAAAGAATAGAGAATAGAGAAAAAATACAGAAAAAGAAGAGAAAAATTATAGAGATAGAGATAGAAAAGTAAGAGATAAAAGGAGGGGGGGAGGGGGGGGGGCTTCCTTCCTACTCATTCATTCGGTCCAATCTAGATCTTATCTTATCTTATTAATTATAAATTATAGATCATATCTTAAGTGGAATTTCCATCCAACAGGAGCTAGTCTCTAATACAACAGGCATAGAGTTAAGGACAACAACAACACATCCGCATTATAACCCCAAATGAGAACCATTGCCGGTGGTGTTGGTATGTATGTAGAGTTATTGTACTTCCAGCAATTGTTGTAAAAATCAACACAAATTACAACAGGAAATCAGGGACAGAAACAGGAAACTCATTACACAACCCTTTGTGAAGTCTTCACTGCAGCAGAAGCTTTTCTAAAACTTCCCAAAGTTAAAAGAGAACGGGAAGGCATCCTCAGGCCCCTGCGTCTCGCGGCTGACTGAGGTCTGCTCGGGGGTCTTGGCACCGAAAGAGAACTCGAAACTATCTTCTGACCTTTCACCTTGGTCAAACAGGAAGCCTGCAAAACAAACAAGTAAATGACACTTCACATGAAGTATTCATTCATTAAGCCCAGTGTGAGAGATGCAAACAGTACAGGCCAGAACTTCAACAATAGAGTATGTTTACCACTGGAGTGTTTGGATCCAGAGGGTTTCTGAAAAGACACAAGCGTTAAGACAAACTAGCAACACGATTCTGCACAGATCATTTAGCCACCAAGCTCTGCAACATGTAGACTGTTTCTATATGTGACTGTTGTACTGTATGTGTGTCCATGGGTTGTTCAATGTTGTGTCTGTGTGTGTAAGTTGTTGCTGCTGCTGTTGAAACAGGCCTCTCTTGAAAAATACATTTCATCTCACTGAGACTAACCTGTATGAATAGAAAACTGGTACCTTTTCATCTCACTGAGACTAACATGTATGAATAGAAAACTGGTACCTTTTCACTGAGACTAACATGTATGAATAGAAAACTGGTACCTTTTCACTGAGACTAACATGTATGAATAGAAAACTGGTACCTTTTCACTGAGACTAACATGTATGAATAGAAAACTGGTACCTTTTCACTGAGACTAACATGTATGAATAGAAAACTGGTACCTTTTCACTGAGACTAACATGTATGAATAGAAAACTGGTACCTTTTCACTGAAGTATGAGCTTGTAAAAGAGAAAGGGCTTTCCTGCAACGGACAAATGGAGATGTTTTAATTCAGATTTGGACATTAAGTCATCTTTGCAAAGATGTGTCATTCTCTAGTTGCTCTTCCTCACCTCCTCTTGGGAGGAGCCCAGGTCAAACCCAGAGAAGCCAGGTGTGGTGGGAGTCGTGCTCACGCCGAATAGAAAACCTGGCGACTTCGCTTCAGAGCCGTCCTGGCGGCCTGGTGAACTCCCGGGGCTACTGCTGAAAGATTTAACATGACGTTGAACTTAAGTCTTGACACTACGGGCTGGTTTCCAGGACGCCCGTACCCGAATTGCAACGGAGTTTAGACAAAACCACGCCTATTTCCACATATGACGTACACGATGCGTGAGGGAGGCGAGAGGGAGATGTTGATGCTGGATCACAGTTAAGGTTAGGGTTAAGCCCAATTTATACTTCTGCGTCGAATTTACGCGCGGCTACACCGTAGCCTACGCAAGGGCTCTCCCAATTTATAGTTCTGCGTTGGTCGGTCTGCGTCGCCCTGCAATTACCACTTGATCCATGTTTCAAATATGGCGGTCTAGCAGCGGATGAGAAGCGGAAGAAAGAAGTCGGAATCATATGACGCTACCAGGCGGACCAATCACAGTTCTTACGGTCTGTGTAGGTGTGCCGCGTAGTTACATTTTCGGAGAGGTGCGCGAAAAGGTACGGCGTAGGCTACGGCGTAGATTTTACGCAGAAGTATAAATTGGGCTTTAGGGTTAAGGTTAGGGTTGGGTTTAGGAAAATGTATGCTAGCTATGGTTAGGGTTAGGGTTACGGCCGAGAGCTGCGGTGTCCATAGCAACGCGGAAGTGGGCGTGGTTTCGTCTAAACTCCGTTGCGATTCGGGTAGTCGCTTCCAGGACTGATTAAGCCCAGTTCTAGACTAAAGCATCCATCATGGAGATTGTCCATTGAAAGTGTGATTGAATCCCGGACTAGGCCTAATCTTTGTCTGGGAAACTGCCCCATTATTTATGGTAGTAACAACAGGGAATCAGTGGGTTATCTTGTATGTACGAATTCTAAAGTGTGGAATGTCTTACTTGAGTGAGAAGGTTGGGGTGGTGGAGTAAGCTTTCATTCGTGCAGGTGAAGACTGAGGATGGGTTCTCACAGGTGAGGACTGAGGGCAGGTCGCGCCCCCCTCATGTTCCTCCTCACCAGCAGGGTGCGCTGCCTGCTCATCTCCCTCTGGTTCTCCCTCCTCCACCTCAGGCTCCAGTACCTTCGCTATGTTAAGCTGCTCCACCTATTCACAAAAACCTTTCTTCTAATTTAGCTTTCACATAAAATTCAGTATATATAACACAACAATTCACCTGCATTGCATATCGGACATATGTCAGACAGTAAGCATCTGGTTTCTGTTTTCCAGGGTTCCCACACCTTCTGAAACATCAAATTCAAGCACCTTTCAAGGACTTACAAGACTCAATTCCCTCAAATTCAAGGACCTAACACAGCATAGTTTGAGACAGATCTAGATGAGAATTTAGTGGGGATCTAGAGGGGAATTCAAGCACTTTCAATGATCCATGTCTATTTTAAAAAACATTTAAGACCTTGATTTTTCTCAAATTCACAAACTTTCAAGGATTTCAAAGACCCGTGGGAACCCTGTACAGTAGTCCTACATGTTGGTCAACAATATACACAGGACCTGTTCCTCTGCTCCGCATCCCTGGTCCTGATCCATGCTCTGATCTAGAGGATAAATACAAAAACAAAACCATATCGAAACATTTTAAAATGTCTAAAATCTTCTCCATTGTTATAAATACAAATTTGTAACATGATAGTAACGATCAGATCTCAAAGTGAAGCATTGTTCAGTTATAAAAACACCACATGTTACTGTCCACATGTGACTCTGCTATAAAACACCTTACCCAATGACTCTAATATAAAACACCTTACCCATTGACTCTGCTATAAAACACCTTACCCATTGACTCTGATATAAAACACCTTACCCATTGACTCTGATATAAAACACCTTACCCAATGAATCTGTTATAAAACACCTTACCCATTGACTCTGGGTTTGATCGCAACTCGAAACTTGCGTCTCCTGTTGCATCTCGGCCAAGGTTTCTCTCCTGATTCTCATCAATCATTCCCTCCACCACTCTCTGGTGACAACCCTGGAAAATGAGTCCAGGTTCACGAGAGTTGGCACTACTACGCATGCTGAAAGACGTGTAGTGAGCGACCACTTTCGTTTTGTCGAATTGGGTTAACGATACCTAATTGATCATTTAATTACATTACTACTCAATCCTAAAACAAATAATCTTCGCTGCATGATGTCCTAATGGCATTTCTGCTTTAACAGGACGCTAGAGACAGTAGAGATTGACAGGAAGGATGGGTGAGAGAGGGGGAGATGAGACATGCAGGAGATGTCGACGGCCAGAATCGAACCAGGGACCCTGATGTTTGTGCATGCCCCTTAGTGTGCTACACCACCCCCTTCATTGCATGATTGATCTGTTCTATTCACCGCCCATTATAGCTACACAGCACCGGGTAAATCACTAACTGAGAGAGGCCAGAGTGAGAGGGGTGACGTTAGGGGCCAGGGAGGAGATGTCTACCTGGGGCTGGGTGAGGTGGAGGGAGGGAGGTGTCTACCTGGGACTGGTCGAGGTGGAGGGAGGGAGGTGTCTACCTGGGGCTGGGTGAGGTGGAGGGAGGAGATGTCTACCTGGGGCTGGGTGAGGTGGAGGGAGAAGATGTCGACATAAGCGTGAACGTCGTCCTCTGGCTGATGTTCTGACTGGCTTTCCTGCTCTGCTGCTGCATTCAGGTGACCAGTAACGCTGCACAGCAAAGTCAGGTGTAGAGAGACAGGTGTAGAGAGACAGGTGTGTAGACAGGTGGGGGGGTCCAGGTGTAGAGAGACAGGTGTAGAGAGACAGATGGGGGGAGACAGATGTAGAGAGACAGGTGGGGGTCCAGGTGTAGAGAGACAGGTGTACAGAGAAAGGTGTAGGGGTTCAGGTGTAGAGAGACAGGTGTAGAGAGACAGGTGTAGAGAGACAGATGTAGAGAGACAGGTGTAGAGAGACAGGTGTAGAGAGACAGATGGGGGAAGACAGGTGTAGAGAGACAGGTAGGGGTCCAGGTGTAGAGAGACAGGTGTAGAGAGACAGGTGTAGAGAGACAGATGGGGGAAGACAGGTTTAGAGAGACAGGTGTAGAGAGACAGGTGTAGAGAGACAGGTGGGGGTCCAGGTGTAGAGAGACAGGTGTAGAGAGACAGGTGTTTAGACAGGTGGGGGGGTTCAGGAGTCAATAAATAAATACTACAGATACTCATATTATTAACTTTTTACTGACTTTGAACCTAAGAGAGATCGAAAATAGTTCTGTTGAAATGAACGGTCCGAAGGCCTACCTTTCAGATTGGTTCTTGATGGGAGATGAATCGCTTGTTTGACCTAGATGGGGGAAATGACTAAATGACTAAACTAGTTTTCCAATGGACCTATCGCTAAGCCACGCCCCCTTTGAAAACTCGGACAAACAAACAACGCTTCACTGACAGTGACTGACTGACCGACCGTGACTGAATGACATTCAATGACTTACAATGGCGGGAGTTGGCAAATTTCTGATTTCTGATTTACCACAGCAAGTAATAGAATATTTTGTATATTAGCGATATATGTGTTTGTCCGAGTTTTCTGCCTGTAGTGACTTTTGCTGGATACGATTGGACAATTTCTATTTCGGGGCGTGGCTTAGCGATAGGTCCATAACAGTATACAGTACAAGACATTTAGTGAAACAAAATGAGTTAAAGTTAAAGTTAATTGACCTTGTAGATGCTGAAGATCCTTCTGTTTTGCAAGTATTTGTTCCTCATGAGCTTGGATCCTACATTCTATCTGTTCTTTCAGTTCCTGCAGCACCAGAAGGGTTTTGGCAAGAGGTTGTTGGTAGTAACGCTCTATGTGCTGCTGGTAAACCCAATTGTACACTTTCCTTGGGTTGACAAATGGGAGTTGGGAGGAGTATTAATACACCGTCATTGTTCTGGTTTGTTGAACACTGACTGTCGGCCAAAAGGGCACTAAACTCACATGTCTTGATTACATTTCTCCTGTCCCCTCTCTAGTTCCGCAGCAGGCCTGTACATACAAAACACGACTTAGGACAAATCATATAAGACAACATTTCTAAATTCAACTAATAGCCAAATGATTTTCATGTAAAGTAAATGCATAGGTCAGATATATATTACTTTCCTAACAACAATAATTATACTTCACCTTTTTGCACTGGCTTTGAAATGCTTCACAATAATTTGTTTATGATATGCTTCCTCCTCAAGTTTCCTTATCTTTGTTTTGGTTTCTTCAATGAAAGACTTCCTCTCAGCAAAGTTATCTTTGATACCTGGCGTGACAATACAACAAACTGTTTAATGAACACCAATCCTAACTGTAACAATTAAAATAAATACATCTCACAACGTCTTTAACATCTAGCTATCATTGCCTTTGTGGGGGAACAGGTGATGTGGGCTTGGGAGCAGCAACACTTGACTACAACATAAGGTCAAGAAGGCCTCTAAGCCAAAGCTGCAATACAGACCTCCTCATTGTAACTTACAGGAGGCTAGGCAGCTGCCTATAGTTCTCCCTGACGTCTCTGTTACAAGATGCAGTCCCATCCAAACACAACACCTTTCAACAGACAGGCTAGTTACTAGTATGTTTGCATAAAGGTAGAGTTTCACTTACATTGAATCTGTTTCTTTGAGTCATCCTTCTTCTGAGTCAGCCCACGGGTCTCCAAGGCTACATGTCCCCATACAGATCAGATTTACATGGTTAGATTTACATTACCATTAGCTAATGTTAGCTTGTGACCAATCTTTATCACAGGACTTCTTAAAATAAATAATAATAATAATAAAACCTTACCAAGCTGGAGAAGGAGTTTATCCAAATCAACCAAGTTATCCTGATCGGCCATTCCAGCAGGTGTGGCTGAAACAAGGAGTGGCCTATCCCCAGGCCCCTGCGTCTCGCGGCTGACTGAGGTCTGCTCGGGGGTCTTGGCACCGAAAGAGAACTCGATAATTGGAGGAGAAGACGACAGCCTCCACGTGGCCTCCTCTGCAAGTAACAAGAAATGGTGCAAGACCAACTTGTGAAACTAATGTCGCCAACCAAACGTCGAGCTGGCAGGCTTAGGACCGGCGGACGGGCAGTCATCCCCACCGTCGAAAACCGAGGCCTGTCAGTGCTTCAACTCAATGTCGAGGGCCTAACAACCGCCAAACTCGAAGTCCTGCGTCACCTGGCTGATTCCAACGGGGCAGCGGTTCTGCTCCTGCAGGAGACACACTGCACATCCGACAACATCCTCAAGATCCCTGGGTTCCATCTCGCTGGGTCCATCTACAGCAAGCAACACGGTGTGGCAACGTTCGTCAGGACTGAAATAAGCTGGTCAGCCAGTAGCCAATCCCCACCAGGCTCTAACATCGAGTGGCTGGTTACAAAAATCCAGGAAACATCAGTTGTCAACGTATACAAGCCCCCACCATCGGAGCTGTCTGCAACGTCACTCCCACCAATAACTGCACCCGCCATCTATGCAGGTGACTTCAACTGTCAGCACACAGACTGGGGTTACAACCACACAACACCTAATGGAGTGACGCTGAGTGAATGGGCCTCCAACACTGATGCTCTACTGCTTTACGACCCCAAGGAGCCTCCAACCTTCTTCTCTGCACGCTGGAACACCTCCACCAACCCGGACCTGGCCTTTGCCATCTGCCACAGTAACGACCCGAAACCGGAGAGACGCGTCCTGGACAGGTTTCCCCGCTCACATCACCGACCATCCATCATTAAAGTCCCATCACTGGTGGAACCGGTACCAGGGAAACCCGTCAAGCGATGGAACTTCCGAAAAGCCAACTGGGAGTCGTATGCTGAGGAGACTGAAAGAACGTCAGCTGGCCTGCCAGACCCAGACACAGCCGACCTGGATACGGCCTATGCAGCCTACTGCCAGGTCCTCCTGGGTGCGGCAAAGAAGACCATCCCACGTGGCTATAACAGGAATTACATCCCAGGTTGGGACGAGGAATGCAGCCGCCTTCTGTGCGACCACCAGAGGGCTAGTGCCAGAGAAGAGGTGGACGTGACTGCAGCAGCACTGCTCCAGAAGCTGGATATCACCCGCAGGGCCAGATGGACAGAAGTTGTCGAATCAATCGACTTCACCCATTCTAGTCGCAAGGCGTGGCAGACCATCAACCAGCTCACAGGCAGAAATACAACACCCCACAGCTGCCCAGTCACAGCAAATGCCATCGCATCCCAGCTCCTGAAGAACGGCCGCTTCCCGGATGCTGACAAAGACTTTGCCCGACTGACATCGCGTGAGTTGTCCTGCATCTCGGGAGCGGCCAGTGTCGATTCCAACCTCTCGGGAGAATTCACAGCAGAGGAACTCAGTGAGGCTATGAGCAAGCTCAAGCCAGGCAAATCCCCTGGCCGTGACAACATCCACCCGGAGTTCGTCATCCACCAGAGCACAACAACATCTGGCTGGCTCTGTGCTTTCTATACATCATGCTACCGGAGATTAAAGCTCCCAAAGACTTGGCGCCGTGCCTCTGTCATAGCTCTGCCAAAGCCAAATAAACCTGCAGAAGACCCCAAGTCGTACAGACCAATCTCGTTGCTCGGTGTCCCATTTAAGATCTTGGAGAGGATGATCCATAGCCGCATCGAGCCAGTGGTGGACTCACAGCTCCCACGGGAACAAGCTGGTTTCCGTCGTGGAAGATCAACAGCAGACCAGGTAACACTACTCTGTCAGGACATCGAGGACAGCTTCCAGGACAATGAGAAAGCTGGGGTAGTGTACCTGGATCTGACTGCTGCATACGACACCGTGTGGCACCGGGGACTCCACCTGAAGCTGCTGAGGACAATACCGGACCGCCACATGGTGAAGTTCATCATGGAGACACTTTCCAACCGCAGCTTCATCTTACAGACCAGCAGTGGCCAGTGCAGTAGGCTCAGAAGACTGAGGAACGGGGTACCGCAGGGGTCTGTTCTCTCGCCGATGCTGTTCAACGTTTACATCCACGACCTACCTGATACAGCATCTAGAAAGTATGGCTATGCAGACGATCTTGCCATCATGCTGAGCCGACCAACGTGGAAGGCGATGGAAGAGGGTCTTAACGTAGACATAGGCACACTGGTAGCATACCTTCGAAGGTGGCGTCTACAACTCAGTGTCGGAAAGACAGTCGCAGCGGCATACCACCTCAGCACCAGAGAAGCCAGGAGGGAACTTGAGGTGCGCGTTGACAACAAATGTCTGGAGGTCCAGCAAGCCCCGAAGTACCTTGGAGTGCGCCTGGATCGGACATTATCCTTCAGGCAACACCTGGAAGAAGTCAAGGCCAAAGTGACATCCAGGGCCGCGCTGATCCGCCGCCTTGCTGGTACAACCTGGGGAGCCTCCGCTAAGACGCTAAGAATATCCACCCAAGCCCTGGTCTTCTCTGCAGCAGAATACTGCGCCCCAGTCTGGAGCAGAAGCCCTCATGCGAGAAAGGTCGACGTGGCTATCAATACCTCCCTCCGAATAATAACTGGATGCTTGAAGCCTACCCCTGTGTCCCTCTTGCCAGTCCTCGCGGGAATAGCACCGGCCGGCCTCCGACGGGAGGCTGCCACCCTGGCCCTGGCCAGGAAGGCACAAAAGCATGATTGGCACATCCTGCACAACACCACCATAACACCAGCACCTCCAAGCCGACTCAAGACCCGCCACCCTTACAACAAGGCAGCACAAGCCATGCTCAACTCCACCTCTGAGGACATCTCCAGAGATGCATGGCTGGCAGCAGCTTGGAAGCAGGAGTGGGAGTCAACCGGGCCCTCCCGAATCCACCGCTACATCTGGGACCCAGGAGATGGCGCCATTGGAGGAGACGACCTACCACGCCGGCAATGGACCACACTGAACCGTCTACGAACTGGTGTCGGTCGCTTTAAAACATCAATGAAGGCGTGGGGCCTGGCGGACAGTGCGGCATGCGAGTGCGGTGACCCAGAGCAGACCGCCGACCACATAATCACCATCTGCCCCTTATATAGACCACCCTCAGAAGCCAGCCTCTTCGACCTAGAACCAGAGATGCGGGCATGGCTACGCGACACCGAGTTGGACCTCTGACGTTACACGAAAGAAGAAGAAGAGAACTCGAAACTATCTTCTGACCTTTCACCTTGGTCAAACAGGAAGCCTGCAAAACAAACAAGTACATGACACTTCACATGAAGTATTCATTCATTAAGCCCAGTGTGAGAGATGCAAACAGTACAGGCCAGAACTTCAACAATAGAGTATGTTTACCACTGGAGTGTTTGGATCCAGAGGGTTTCTGAAAAGACACAAGCGTTAAGACAAACTAGCAACAAGATTCTGCACAGATCATTTAGCCACAAAGCTCTGCAACATGTAGACTGTTTCTATATGTGACTGTTGTACTGTATGTGTGTCCATGGGTTGTTCAATGTTGTGTCTGTGTGTGTAAGTTGTTGCTGCTGCTGTTGAAACAGGCCTCTCTTGAAAAATACATTTCATCTCACTGAGACTAACCTGTATGAATAGAAAACTGGTACCTTTTCATCTCACTGAGACTAACATGTATGAATAGAAAACTGGTACCTTTTCACTGAGACTAACATGTATGAATAGAAAACTGGTGCCTTTTCACTGAGACTAACATGTATGAATAGAAAACTGGTACCTTTTCACTGAGACTAACATGTATGAATAGAAAACTGGTACCTTTTCACTGAGACTAACATGTATGAATAGAAAACTGGTGCCTTTTCACTGAGACTAACATGTATGAATAGAAAACTGGTACCTTTTCACTGAGACTAACATGTATGAATAGAAAACTGGTACCTTTTCACTGAGACTAACATGTATGAATAGAAAACTGGTACCTTTTCACTGAAGTATGAGCTTGTAAAAGAGAAAGGGCTTTCCTGCAACAGACAAATGGAGATGTTTTAATTCAGATTTGGACATTAAGTCATCTTTGCAAAGATGTGTCATTCTCTAGTTGCTCTTCCTCACCTCCTCTTGGGAGGAGCCCAGGTCAAACCCAGAGAAGCCAGGTGTGGTGGGAGTCGTGCTCACGCCGAATAGAAAACCTGGCGACTTCGCTTCAGGGCCGTCCTGGCGGCCTGGTGAACTCCCGGGGCTACTGTTGAAAGATTTAACATGACGTTGAACTTAAGTCTTGACACTACGGGCTGGTTTCCAGGACGCCCGTACCCGAATCGCAACGGAGTTTAGACAAAACCACGCCTATTTCCACATATGACGTACACGATGCGTGAGGGAGGCGAGAGGGAGATGTTGATGCTGGATCACAGTTAAGGTTAGGGTTAAGCCCAATTTATACTTCTGCGTCGAATTTACGCGCGGCTACGCCGTAGCCTACGCAAGGGCTCTCCCAATTTATAGTTCTGCGTTGGTCGGTCTGCGTCGCCCTGCAATTACCACTTGATCCATGTTTCAAATATGGCGGTCTAGCAGCGGATGAGAAGCGGAAGAAAGAAGTCGGAATCATATGACGCTACCAGGCGGACCAATCACAGTTCTTACGGTCTGTGTAGGTGTGCCGCGTAGTTACATTTTCGGAGAGGTGCGCGAAAAGGTACGGCGTAGGCTACGGCGTAGGTTCCGGGCCTACGCAGGCTACGGCGTAGATTTTACGCAGAAGTATAAATTGGGCTTTAGGGTTAAGGTTAGGGTTGGGTTTAGGAAAATGTATGCTAGCTATGGTTAGGGTTAGGGTTACGGCCGAGAGCTGCGGTGTCCATAGCAACGCAGCAGGCGACGCGCACGTCACGCGGAAGTGGGCGTGGTTTCGTCTAAACTCCGTTGCGATTCGGGTAGTCGCTTCCAGGACTGATTAAGCCCAGTTCTAGACTAAAGCATCCATCATGGAGATTGTCCATTGAAAGTGTGATTGAATCCCGGACTAGGCCTAATCTTTGTCTGGGAAACTGCCCCATTATTTATGGTAGTAACAACAGGGAATCAGTGGGTTATCTTCAGTGATGCCGGTAACGCGATACTAAGTATCGCGATACTCTAATCTGATTACTTTTCCCAGTAACGAGTATTCTATCGCGATACTATTTCCAAATCAGTAATCTGATTAAAGTTACTTATTCGAGTGACTGTGCGTTACTATTGCGTTACTACCTCATAACTTAGGCTAAATGCAGTATTTCTTTGTAATGTTCGATAGTAAACAAACATTTATTGCTTTTCTCGCGTCTTGGGGAGTGACGTCAGTGATCACGTTTTCAACACGAGGTGCAGCAGAATCGCTCACGTGTATCACCACGCTGATTGCACAGTGTAAACAGAAGCGTATAATGGAGCGAGAACAGAGATATGCGTTAAATAGCTGGAAATATAGGGATTATTTTGAGTTTGTGTCAGCAAAGGATGACAAGAACATAAATGTTCGTTGTACACTCTGTGCTGGAAAGAAAATATTGTCCTGTGGTAAAACCACAACATCAAATTTAAAGAAACATTTGGAATCTCTGCACAGCACAGTCAAGCTCGCGGAGAAAGTCCCAGAGACCGCGGCCTCGACTTCTGCGGGAGGTCCCACACCGCTCAAGCAACAAAAGCTGGACTTCAGTAGGCCTACAAAATCACAACCTGTAAGTGTGGGAGAGTTGAATAAATTGGTCGGGCGGTATGTTGTAGAGGAAATGCTGCCCATAAACACAGTTGACTCGCCCTCTTTCCGTGCCATCATTAACAAGATCCCCACTACTACCAATGCCGAGCTACCTCACAGAACATCTTTTTCTTCGTACTTGGAGAAGGAGTATGCAGAGATGGAAAAACATCTGAAGGCTGCGCTGAACGAGGTCGACTATGTGTCAACTACAGCGGACATTTGGACAGCTAACAATAGGAGCTATATGGGAGTAACGCTCCACTGGATTAGTAGATCCACATTAGACCGCAACAAGGCTGCATTGGCGTGTAGGAGAATCCGCGGTAGACACACGTATGATGTTATTGGTGCAGAAATCGAAAACATTCACTCTTCATATGGACTAATCAACAAAGTAGTAGCAACAGTGACAGATAATGGATCTAACTTTGTCAAGGCATTTCAAGTCTATCAGCCTGCTGTCACAGAGTCCGATGATGAGACGGTGGAGGAGGCCACGGATGATGTCACTTTTTTAGATGTGTCAGAAATCCTATCAGCTGAGGATGATAGTGATGGCCAGCTGATTCTTCCCCCGCACCAAAGGTGTGCTTCACATACCCTCAACCTTATTTCTACAAGTGATGTGGAGAAGTACATCACTTCCAAACCAGAGAGCAAGGCTGTGTATAGGAGCAGCACAGCAAAATGCACAGCTCTCTGGACGAAAGCAAGCCGATCTACCGTTGCGTCAGAAACGGTGGAGGAGGTTAACAAAAGAAAGCTCCTGGTACCGACATCCACAAGGTGGAATTCCTTTTACGAAGCCATAAAGAGAATCGCAGAAATCCCCATGAATGAGCTGACTACTCTGTGCAACAAGCTGGGAGTGAAGTGCTTCAAAGACCAGGAGTACCAGTACCTGCATGAGTACTGTACCGTCATGAAGCCTCTAACTATAGCACTGGATATCCTACAAGGTGACTGTCCGTATGGGACTTTACTGCCCACACTTGAAGTCCTGATGCAGAAGACCCTTGCTGTGAAAGACACCCTATCCAAGATGACTGCAGGCCTTCCAGATGCCATAGTGCAGGTATGCTATGTTGTTCCATCTTAAAGATAAATAAATACATTTTCATTGCACTATTCATGAACATGGAGCAGAGTCACACCATACTGCAGTATGTAGGTTGTCAGTTGCACAAACTAATTGCATACATAATTAGTAAATAAAGGTATAAATAATAGACCTTATAGGCTACAACTAGATAATAATAAACATATCAAATTATATCTTTCAGGCTATCCAGACTCGTTTTGCCAGTGTGCTGGACAACAAAGATGCCCTTCTCGCAGCTGCTAGTTGTCCAAAATTCAAACTCCGATGGCTGAGAGATGAAGGTAGGAGGGAGCAAGTAAAGGAGCTTCTCACAGCAGAATGTCGCAAAACTGCTCCTGCAGCACAGAGCCCTGCCAGTGTACCCACCACGACTGCCAACCAAGGCGAGATGGACTTTTTTGCTTTTGAGGCGGAGCCAGAGGAGACCTACTCGGCAGAAAAGGAAGTCATGGACTACTTGAGGTCAGGGCATGAGCTTCAGATTCTGAATCAGTATCCAAACATTAAGAACATTTTCTTGAAGTATAACACTCCAACCCCATCTAGCGCTCCTGTAGAGCGGCTCTTTAGTCTGGGAGGTTTGGTGCTCACGCCTAGAAGGAACAGACTTTCTGACAAGAGGTTTGAGAAGCTTCTGTTAATGAGATACAACCACTGGTTTACTCGCCCCTTTCCACTGTTTCACTCATAGTGTGTTCATGGCCTCCATAGCGTGTTCATGGCCTCCATAGCGTGTTCATGGCCTCCATAGCGTGTTCATGGCCTCCTTCCAGTCTTGACAGCTGAGTTCACTCTTCATTGATAAACTCAGACTCACCCAGTTTAGGATTAGGATTATATTAGGATCATATCTGAATGGTCAGGGTAGGTTTTAGGTTTTGTGAAACCACTCCTTGCTAGTTACTGTGTTAAATAAAGATTATATTTATTTTATTGTTTAAAAACAAGTATTTATGTTGGGTGAGGCAAAGAAAGACTCTTTATTTTGTTGTTTTAAGTTATTGTTTAAAGTTTAATTATGTAATTTAAGTTACTGTTAAAATAAAGTGAGTTTTGGCAAAACCAGTTTTCATTTTTATGTTGCGGGGGGGGGGGGGGGGGTCGGGTGCCTAGGCAGCTGCCAATAGTAACTAAAAAAGTAACTAGTAATCTAACTTAGTTACTTTTTAAATCAAGTAATCAGTAAAGTAACTAGATTACTTTTTAAAGGAGTAATCAGTAATCAGTAATCAGAATACTTTTTCAAAGTAACTGTGGCAACACTGGTTATCTTGTATGTACGAATTCTAAAGTGTGGAATGTCTTACTTGAGTGAGAAGGTTGGGGTGGTGGAGTAAGCTTTCATTCGTGCAGGTGAAGACTGAGGATGGGTTCTCACAGGTGAGGACTGAGGGCAGGTCGCGCCCCCCTCATGTTCCTCCTCACCAGCAGGGTGCGCTGCCTGCTCATCTCCCTCTGGTTCTCCCTCCTCCACCTCAGGCTCCAGTACCTTCGCTATGTTAAGCTGCTCCACCTATTCACAAAAACCTTTCTTCTAATTTAGCTTTCACATAAAATTCAGTATATATAACACAACAATTCACCTGCATTGCATATCGGACATAATGTCAGACCGTAAGCATCTGGTTTCTGTTTTCCAGGGTTCCCACACCTTCTGAAACATCAAATTCAAGCACCTTTCAAGGACTTACAAGACTCAATTCCCTCAAATTCAAGGACCTAACACAGCATAGTTTGAGACAGATCTAGATGAGAATTTAGTGGGGATCTAGAGGGGAATTCAAGCACTTTCAATGATCCATGTCTTTTTTTTAAAACTTTTAAGACCTTGATTTTTCTCAAATTCACAAACTTTCAAGGATTTCAAAGACCCGTGGGAACCCTGTACAGTAGTCCTACATGTTGGTCAACAATATACACAGGACCTGTTCCTCTGCTCCGCATCCCTGGTCCTGATCCATGCTCTGATCTAGAGGATAAATACAAAAACAAAACCATATCGAAACATTTTAAAATGTCTAAAATCTTCTCCATTGTTATAAATACAAATTTGTAACATGATAGTAACGATCAGATCTCAAAGTGAAGCATTGTTCAGTTATAAAAACACCACATGTTACTGTCCACATGTGACTCTGCTATAAAACACCTTACCCATTGACTCTGATATAAAACACCTTACCCATTGACTCTGCTATAAAACACCTTACCCATTGACTCTGATATAAAACACCTTACCCATTGACTCTGATATAAAACACCTTACCCAATGACTCTGATATAAAACACCTTACCCATTGACTCTGGGTTTGATCGCAACTCGAAACTTGCGTCTCCTGTTGCATCTCGGCCAAGGTTTCTCTCCTGATTCTCATCAATCATTCCCTCCACCACTCTCTGGTGACAACCCTGGAAAATGAGTCCAGGTTCACGAGAGTTGGCACTACTACGCATGCTGAAAGACGTGTAGTGAGCGACCACTTTCGTTTTGTCGAATTGGGTTAACGATACCCAATTGATCATTTAATTACATTACTACTCAATCCTAAAACAAATAATCTTCGCTGCATGATGTCCTTATGGCATTTCTGCTTTAACAGGACGCTAGAGACAGTAGAGATTGACAGGAAGGATGGGTGAGAGAGGGGGAGATGAGACATGCAGGAGATGTCGACGGCCAGAATCGAACCAGGGACCCTGATGTTTGTGCATGCCCCTAGTGTGCTACACCACCCCCTTCATTGCATGATTGATCTGTTCTATTCACCGCCCATTATAGCTACACAGCACCGGGTAAATCACTAACTGAGAGAGGCCAGAGTGAGAGGGGTGACGTTAGGGGCCAGATGTCTACCTTCGGCTGGTCGAGGTGGAGGGAGGGAGGTGTCTACCTGGGGCTGGGTGAGGTGGAGGGAGGAGATGTCTACCTGGGGCTGGGTGAGGTGGAGGGAGGAGATGTCTACCTGGGGCTGGGTGAGGTGGAGGGAGGGAGGTGTCTACCTGGGACTGGTCGAGGTGGAGGGAGGGAGGTGTCTACCTGGGGCTGGGTGAGGTGGAGGGAGGAGATGTCTACCTGGGGCTGGGTGAGGTGGAGGGAAAAGATGTCGACATAAGCGTGAACGTCGTCCTCTGGCTGATGTTCTGACTGGCTTTCCTGCTCTGCTGCTGCATTCAGGTGACCAGTAACGCTGCACAGCAAAGTCAGGTGTAGAGAGACAGGTGTAGAGAGACAGGTGTGTAGACAGGTGGGGGGGTCCAGGTGTAGAGAGACAGGTGTAGAGAGACAGATGGGGGGGTCCAGGTGTAGAGAGACAGGTGGGGGTCCAGGTGTAGAGAGACAGGTGTACAGAGACAGGTGGGGGGGTTCAGGTGTAGAGAGACAGGTGTAGAGAGACAGATGGGGGGAGACAGGTGTAGAGAGACAGGTGTAGAGAGACAGGTGTAGAGAGACAGATGGGGGAAGACAGGTGTAGAGAGACAGGTGTAGAGAGACAGGTGTAGAGAGACAGGTGTTTAGACAGGTGGGGGGGTTCAGGAGTCAATAAATAAATACTACAGATACTCATATTATTAACTTTTTACTGACTTTGAACCTAAGAGAGATCGAAAATAGTTCTGTTGAAATGAACGGTCCGAAGGCCTACCTTTCAGATTGGTTCTTGATGGGAGATGAATCGCTTGTTTGACCTAGATGGGGGAAATGACTAAATGACTAAACTAGTTTTCCAATGGACCTATCGCTAAGCCACGCCCCCTTTGAAAACTCGGACAAACAAACAACGCTTCACTGACAGTGACTGACTGACCGACCGTGACTGAATGACATTCAATGACTTACAATGGCGGGAGTTGGCAAATTTCTGATTTCTGATTTACCACAGCAAGTAATAGAATATTTTGTATATTAGCGATATATGTGTTTGTCCGAGTTTTCTGCCTGTAGTGACTTTTGCTGGATACGATTGGACAATTTCTATTTCGGGGCGTGGCTTAGCGATAGGTCCATAACAGTATACAGTACAAGACATTTAGTGAAACAAAATGAGTTAAAGTTAAAGTTAATTGACCTTGTAGATGCTGAAGATCCTTCTGTTTTGCAAGTATTTGTTCCTCACGAGCTTGGATCCTACATTCTATCTGTTCTTTCTCAGCCTGGAGCACCAGAAGGGTTTTGGCAAGAGGTTGTTGGTAGTAACGCTCTTCGTGCTGCTGGTAAACCTCCCGGTAGCTTTCTATTCTGTCTTTGTACACTTTCCTTGGGTTGACAAATGGGAGTTGGGAGGAGTATTAATACACCGTCATTGTTCTGGTTTGTTGAACACTGACTGTCGGCCAAAAGGGCACTAAAATCACATGTCTTGATTACATTTCTCCTGTCCCCTCTCTAGTTCCGCAGCAGGCCTGTACATACAAAACACGACTTAGGACAAATCATATAAGACAACATTTCTAAATTCAACTAATAGACTAATGATTTTCATGTACAGTAAATGCATAGGTCAGATATATATTACTTTCCTAACAACAATAATTATACTTCACCTTTTTGCACTGGCTTTGAAATGCTTCACAATAGTTTGTTTATGATATGCTTCCTCCTCAAGTTTCCTTATCTCTGTTTTGGTTTCTTCAATGAAAGACTTCCTCTCAGCAAAGTTATCTTTGATACCTGGCGTGACAATACAACAAACTGTTTAATGAACACCAATCCTAACTGTAACAATTAAAATAAATACATCTCACAACGTCTTTAACATCTAGCTATCATTGCCTTTGTGGGGGAACAGGTGATGTGGGCTTGGGAGCAGCAACACTTGACTACAACATAAGGTCAAGAAGGCCTCTAAGCCAAAGCTGCAATACAGACCTCCTCATTGTAACTTACAGGAGGCTAGGCAGCTGCCTATAGTTCTCCCTGACGTCTCTGTTACAAGATGCAGTCCCATCCAAACACAACACCTTTCAACAGACAGGCTAGTTACTAGTATGCTTGCATTAAGGTAGAGTTTCACTTACATTGAATCTGTTTCATTGAGTCATCCTTCTTCTGAGTCAGCTCACGGGTCTCCAAGGCTACATGTCCCCATACAGATCAGATTGACATGGTTAGATTTACATTACCATTAGCTAATGTTAGCTTGTGACCAATCTTTATCACAGGACTTCTTAAAATAAATAATAATAATAATAAAACCTTACCAAGCTGGAGAAGGAGTTTATTAAAATCAACCAAGTTATCCTGATCGGCCATTCCAGCAGGTGTGGCTGAAACAAGGAGTGGCCTTTCTTTAATGTACTTAATTATTCTTACAACAGTTAGCTAGTAGTTACAGCTAACAGGCTAATGTTGCTAGGTTACAGCTATTAGCTAACAGGCTAATGTTGCTAGGTTACAGCTAACAGGCTAATGTCTAACTTCACCTACCTGTGTAGCACAGCAGTGTTCGTGGTGTGGCTGTAGTTCTTGTTTGATATTTTAAATGAAGAAGTTATTTAAAGCAGCTAGCAACCTTTCACCTTTCACAACCTTTCACTTGTCAACCTTTCACTTGTCAACCTTTCCACTTGTCAACCTTTCACTTTGAGGTAGTTATTTGAAGTCGCCTCGCAGTGTACTACAGCAGGCGGCTCGCCTCGTTACCGACCGTTTGTTTTGCGCGACAATTGGCAAGTCCCGCGAGACCTCCAAAATCCGCGTTTATTTTGATAAACCTCGCGAGATTGGATTTTCCTTTAGCGACATCCGCCCTCCATAATACTGTACTTCTCAGTGTTTAAGTTTTAAAATAGTTTGAAGTGTGAAGATGTTTGTGACAATTTGATGACAATTCAGTGTCAAGTTATTTTAAAGTTGGTTTTAAATGTGAATTGTTGCAGTTTTAACTGGAATGTTAACAACATTTTGTGTGAAGATATTTGACAGCTCCCTTGTTGAAATAATAATATGGACTGGTTTCATACAGAGCTTTTATACCAACATGTTGTTATACCAGAGTGACGAAGGGTGCTTACCGCTGTGGTGTGTTCCTCAGACTGACCAAACCTACTGATGGCAGCCAGTTCCTTGTGTCCTTTAACAGAAATATCACTTTTAGTAATAGTTTAGGTACTGAAGGAATGTAAAGTAAGAGTTTATGTATTGGATGAGTAATTTAAATACTTATTTGTATAAGTATTGTCTTATTCAAATTGCAAACATAATACTTTTAGGGCCCAAAGGCAATATACATTATGACCAAGCAAAGAATGTCGCAAAATGTCTAAAGTCATGATACTGTAACATTCTCAATGATTGTTTTTGATTTTCTTTTTACGTAATCTCTAATACCGCAATGTGCTACATTTGTGAGGTTTTAGTATGTAACGGTGCTCTTACAAGAATGTAAGATTCACTAAAGTATTTGAAAATATATAATCAAACAGTAGTATCAAAAGATCACCTCGACCAGAAGCTAAGAAATATTGTACGTACAGTAAATGGTGAAGTAAGGGAAATGGTAAGGATGTTGTTTAATTGCACTTATTAGAACAGGCTTTTACTGTGTCACGATGAACACTAGATGTCTATGAAACTGCTGTATCCATTATGTAAACCCTTACCTGTGATATTGTAATGGAAATAACTTTTGTGTTTAATGTGACAATGATCTCATGGGACCAACACTTTCAATACGGCAGTTAGTTTCAGTGATCAATCAGTGATTATGTCACCAGCCGAACTGAACAGCAAATCACTCAGATATTATATAGTCAATATAATATATAATCAATATGCAGTACACTAAACACGTGCAATTACACCTGTGGTATATTTTTTGCTTTGTATGTTGTTCTTACAATAGAGATGTCATCAAAGCAGAAATGTGAGTAAATGTAATTGTGATGCATTTTGATACAGACCCAATGTAAGGAAATGCCATCAATAAAGACAGTTGATAGTTCTGTGCATTTTATTTAATTAAGTGTGAAACAAACATGTTAAAATGAAAATCAAACCAATTTCTAGATCAAATAAAATAATTAATTATTATTATTATTAAAATTATTAATTATTAATTATTATTATTTAAATTATTATTATTTAAATTATTAATTATAGATCATATCTTAAGTGTAATTTCCATCCAACAGGAGCTAGTCTCTAATACAACAGGCATAGAGTTAAGGACAACAACAACACATCCGCATTATAACCCCAAATGAGAACCATTGCCGGTGGTGTTGGTATGTATGTAGAGTTATTGTACTTCCAGCAATAGTTGTAAAAATCAACACAAATAACAACAGGAAATCAGGGACAGAAACAGGAAACTCATTACACAACCCTTTGTGAAGTCTTCACTGCAGCAGAAGCTTTTCTAAAACTTCCCAAAGTTAAAAGAGAACGGGAAGGCATCCTCAGGCCCCTGCGTCTCGCGGCTGACTGAGGTCTGCTCGGGGGTCTTGGCACCGAAAGAGAACTCGAAACTATCTTCTGACCTTTCACCTTGGTCAAACAGGAAGCCTGCAAAACAAACAAGTACATGACACTTCACATGAAGTATTCATTCATTAAGCCCAGTGTGAGAGATGCAAACAGTACAGGCCAGAACTTCAACAATAGAGTATGTTTACCACTGGAGTGTTTGGATCCAGAGGGTTTCTGAAAAGACACAAGCGTTAAGACAAACTAGCAACAAGATTCTGCACAGATCATTTAGCCACAAAGCTCTGCAACATGTAGACTGTTTCTATATGTGACTGTTGTACTGTATGTGTGTCCATGGGTTGTTCAATGTTGTGTCTGTGTGTGTAAGTTGTTGCTGCTGCTGTTGAAACAGGCCTCTCTTGAAAAATACATTTCATCTCACTGAGACTAACCTGTATGAATAGAAAACTGGTACCTTTTCATCTCACTGAGACTAACATGTATGAATAGAAAACTGGTACCTTTTCACTGAGACTAACATGTATGAATAGAAAACTGGTACCTTTTCAATGAGACTAACATGTATGAATAGAAAACTGGTACCTTTTCAATGAGACTAACATGTATGAATAGAAAACTGGTACCTTTTCACTGAGACTAACATGTATGAATAGAAAACTGGTACCTTTTCACTGAGACTAACATGTATGAATAGAAAACTGGTACCTTTTCACTGAGACTAACATGTATGAATAGAAAACTGGTACCTTTTCACTGAGACTAACATGTATGAATAGAAAACTGGTACCTTTTCACTGAGACTAACATGTATGAATAGAAAACTGGTACCTTTTCACTGAGACTAACATGTATGAATAGAAAACTGGTACCTTTTCACTGAGACTAACATGTATGAATAGAAAACTGGTACCTTTTCACTGAGACTAACATGTATGAATAGAAAACTGGTACCTTTTCACTGAGACTAACATGTATGAATAGAAAACTGGTACCTTTTCACTGAAGTATGAGCTTGTAAAAGAGAAAGGGCTTTCCTGCAACGGACAAATGGAGATGTTTTAAATTCAGATTTGGACATTAAGTCATCTTTGCAAAGATGTGTCATTCTCTAGTTGCTCTTCCTCACCTCCTCTTGGGAGGAGCCCAGGTCAAACCCAGAGAAGCCAGGTGTGGTGGGAGTCGTGCTCACGCCGAATAGAAAACCTGGCGACTTCGCTTCAGAGCCGTCCTGGCGGCCTGGTGAACTCCCGGGGCTACTGCTGAAAGATTTAACATGACGTTGAACTTAAGTCTTGACACTACGGGCTGGTTTCCAGGACGCCCGTACCCGAATCGCAACGGAGTTTAGACAAAACCACGCCTATTTCCACATATGACGTACAGTACACGATGCGTGAGGGAGGCGAGAGGGAGATGTTGATGCTGGATCACAGTTAAGGTTAGGGTTAAGCCCAATTTATACTTCTGCGTCGAATTTACGCGCGGCTACGCCGTAGCCTACGCAAGAGCTCTCCCAATTTATAGTTCTGCGTTGGTCGGTCTGCGTCGCCCTGCAATTACCACTTGATCCATGTTTCAAATATGGCGGTCTAGCAGCGGATGAGAAGCGGAAGAAAGAAGTCGGAATCATATGACGCTACCAGGCGGACCAATCACAGTTCTTACGGTCTGTGTAGGTGTGCCGCGTAGTTACATTTTCGGAGAGGTGCGCGAAAAGGTACGGCGTAGGCTACGGCGTAGGTTCCGGGCCTACGCAGGCTACGGCGTAGATTTTACGCAGAAGTATAAATTGGGCTTTAGGGTTAAGGTTAGGGTTGGGTTTAGGAAAATGTATGCTAGCTATGGTTAGGGTTAGGGTTACGGCCGAGAGCTGCGGTGTCCATAGCAACGCAGCAGGCGACGCGCACGTCACGCGGAAGTGGGCGTGGTTTCGTCTAAACTCCGTTGCGATTCGGGTAGTCGCTTCCAGGACTGATTAAGCCCAGTTCTAGACTAAAGCATCCATCATGGAGATTGTCCATTGAAAGTGTGATTGAATCCCGGACTAGGCCTAATCTTTGTCTGGGAAACTGCCCCATTATTTATGGTAGTAACAACAGGGAATCAGTGGGTTATCTTGTATGTACGAATTCTAAAGTGTGGAATGTCTTACTTGAGTGAGAAGGTTGGGGTGGTGGAGTAAGCTTTCATTCGTGCAGGTGAAGACTGAGGATGGGTTCTCACAGGTGAGGACTGAGGGCAGGTCGCGCCCCCCTCATGTTCCTCCTCACCAGCAGGGTGCGCTGCCTGCTCATCTCCCTCTGGTTCTCCCTCCTCCACCTCAGGCTCCAGTACCTTCGCTATGTTAAGCTGCTCCACCTATTCACAAAAACCTTTCTTCTAATTTAGCTTTCACATAAAATTCAGTATATATAACACAACAATTCACCTGCATTGCATATCGGACATATGTCAGACAGTAAGCATCTGGTTTCTGTTTTCCAGGGTTCCCACACCTTCTGAAACATCAAATTCAAGCACCTTTCAAGGACTTACAAGACTCAATTCCCTCAAATTCAAGGAACTAACACAGCATAGTTTGAGACAGATCTAGATGAGAATTTAGTGGGGATCTAGAGGGGAATTCAAGCACTTTCAATGATCCATGTCTATTTTAAAAAACGTTTAAGACCTTGATTTTTCTCAAATTCACAAACTTTCAAGGATTTCAAAGACCCGTGGGAACCCTGTACAGTAGTCCTACATGTTGGTCAACAATATACACAGGACCTGTTCCTCTGCTCCGCATCCCTGGTCCTGATCCATGCTCTGATCTAGAGGATAAATACAAAAACAAAACCATATCGAAACATTTTAAAATGTCTAAAATCTTCTCCATTGTTATAAATACAAATTTGTAACATGATAGTAACGATCAGATCTCAAAGTGAAGCATTGTTCAGTTATAAAAACACCACATGTTACTGTCCACATGTGACTCTGCTATAAAACACCTTACCCAATGACTCTGATATAAAACACCTTACCCATTGACTCTGCTATAAAACACCTTACCCATTGACTCTGCTATAAAACACCTTACCCAATGACTCTGATATAAAACACCTTACCCATTGACTCTGCTATAAAACACCTTACCCATTGACTCTGATATAAAACACCTTACCCATTGACTCTGATATAAAACACCTTACCCAATGACTCTGATATAAAACACCTTACCCATTGACTCTGGGTTTGATCGCAACTCGAAACTTGCGTCTCCTGTTGCATCTCGGCCAAGGTTTCTCTCCTGATTCTCATCAATCATTCCCTCCACCACTCTCTGGTGACAACCCTGGAAAATGAGTCCAGGTTCACGAGAGTTGGCACTACTACGCATGCTGAAAGACGTGTAGTGAGCGACCACTTTCGTTTTGTCGAATTGGGTTAACGATACCCAATTGATCATTTAATTACATTACTACTCAATCCTAAAACAAATAATCTTCGCTGCATGATGTCCTTATGGCATTTCTGCTTTAACAGGACGCTAGAGACAGTAGAGATTGACAGGAAGGATGGGTGAGAGAGGGGGAGATGAGACATGCAGGAGATGTCGACGGCCAGAATCGAACCAGGGACCCTGATGTTTGTGCATGCCCCTTAGTGTGCTACACCACCCCCTTCATTGCATGATTGATCTGTTCTATTCACCGCCCATTATAGCTACACAGCACCGGGTAAATCACTAACTGAGAGAGGCCAGAGTGAGAGGGGTGACGTTAGGGGCCAGATGTCTACCTTGGGCTGGTCGAGGTGGAGGGAGGGAGGTGTCTACCTGGGGCTGGGTGAGGTGGAGGGAGGAGATGTCTACCTGGGGCTGGGTGAGGTGGAGGGAGGAGATGTCTACCTGGGGCTGGGTGAGGTGGAGGGAGGAGATGTCTACCTGGGGCTGGGTGAGGTGGAGGGAGGGAGGTGTCTACCTGGGGCTGGGTGAGGTGGAGGGAGGAGATGTCTACCTGGGGCTGGGTGAGGTGGAGGGAGGAGATGTCTACCTGGGGCTGGGTGAGGTGGAGGGAGGGAGGTGTCTACCTGGGACTGGTCGAGGTGGAGGGAGGGAGGTGTCTACCTGGGGCTGGGTGAGGTGGAGGGAGGAGATGTCTACCTGGGGCTGGGTGAGGTGGAGGGAGGGAGGTGTCTACCTGGGGCTGGGTGAGGTGGAGAGAGGAGATGTCTACCTGGGGCTGGGTGAGGTGGAGGGAGAAGATGTCGACATAAGCGTGAACGTCGTCCTCTGGCTGATGTTCTGACTGGCTTTCCTGCTCTGCTGCTGCATTCAGGTGACCAGTAACGCTGCACAGCAAAGTCAGGTGTAGAGAGACAGGTGTAGAGAGACAGGTGTGTAGACAGGTGGGGGGGTCCAGGTGTAGAGAGACAGGTGTAGAGAGACAGATGGGGGGAGACAGGTGTAGAGAGACAGGTGTAGAGAGACAGATGGGGGGGTCCAGGTGTAGAGAGACAGATGGGGGGAGACAGGTGTAGAGAGACAGATGGGGGGAGACAGGTGTAGAGAGACAGGTGGGGGTCCAGGTGTAGAGAGACAGATGGGGGGAGACAGGTGTACAGAGACAGATGGGGGTCCAGGTGTAGAGAGACAGGTGTAGAGAGACAGGTGTAGAGAGACAGGTGTAGAGAGACAGATGGGGGGAGACAGGTGTACAGAGACAGGTGGGGGGGTTCAGGTGTAGAGAGACAGGTGGGGGTCCAGGTGTAGAGAGACAGGTGTACAGAGACAGATGGGGGTCCAGGTGTAGAGAGACAGGTGGGGGTCCAGGTGTAGAGAGACAGGTGTAGAGAGACAGGTGTAGAGAGACAGGTGGGGGTCCAGGTGTAGAGAGACAGGTGTAGAGAGACAGATGGGGGGAGACAGGTGTACAGAGACAGATGGGGTCCAGGTGTAGAGAGACAGGTGGGGGGGTCCAGGTGTAGAGAGACAGGTGTAGAGAGACAGGTGGGGGTCCAGGTGTAGAGAGACAGGTGTAGAGAGACAGATGGGGGGAGACAGGTGTACAGAGACAGATGGGGGTCCAGGTGTAGAGAGACAGGTGTAGAGAGACAGGTGGGGGTCCAGGTGTAGAGAGACAGGTGTTTAGACAGGTGGGGGGGTTCAGGAGTCAATAAATAAATACTACAGATACTCATATTATTAACTTTTTACTGACTTTGAACCTAAGAGAGATCGAAAATAGTTCTGTTGAAATGAACGGTCCGAAGGCCTACCTTTCAGATTGGTTCTTGATGGGAGATGAATCGCTTGTTTGACCTAGATGGGGGAAATGACTAAATGGCTAAACTAGTTTTCCAATGGACCTATTGCTAAGCCACGCCCCCTTTGAAAACTCGGACAAACAAACAACGCTCCACTGACTGACCGACCGTGACTGAATGACATTCAAAGACTTACAATGGCGGGAGGTGGCAAATTTCTGATTTCTGATTTACCACAGCAAGTAATAGAATATTTTGTATATTAGCGATATATGTGTTTGTCCGGGTTTTCTGCCTGTAGTGACTTTTGCTGGATACGATTGGACAATTTCTATTTCGGGCCGTGGCTTAGCGATAGGTCCATAACAGTATACAGTACAAGACATTTAGTGAAACAAAATGAGTTAAAGTTAAAGTTAATTGACCTTGTAGATGCTGAAGATCCTTCTGTTTTGCAAGTATTTGTTCCTCACGAGCTTGGATCCTACATTCTATCTGTTCTTTCTCAGCCTGGAGCACCAGAAGGGTTTTGGCAAGAGGTTGTTGGTAGTAACGCTCTTCGTGCTGCTGGTAAACCTCCCGGTAGCTTTCTATTCTGTCTTTGTACACTTTCCTTGGGTTGACAAATGGGAGTTGGGAGGAGTATTAATACACCGTCATTGTTCTGGTTTGTTGAACACTGACTGTCGGTCAAAAGGGCACTAAACTCACATGTCTTGATTACATTTCTCCTGTGCCCTCTCTAGTTCCGCCTGCAATGTCATCTTATACTGCTGCAGAAGGGTGCTGTTACCTTTCATTCTAGAGAACAGAAGTTATTAAATCAGCAGCAGGCCTGTACATACAAAACACGACTTAGGACAAATCATATAAGACAACATTTCTAAATTCAACTAATAGCCAAATTATTTTCATGTACAGTAAATGCATAGGTCAGATATATATATATTACTTTCCTAACAACAATAATTATACTTCACCTTTTTGCACTGGCTTTGAAATGCTTCACAACAGTTTGTTTATGATATGATTCCTCCTCAAGTTTCCTTATCTCTGTTTTGGTTTCTTCAATGAAAGACTTCCTCTCAGCAATGTTATCTTTGATACCTGGCGTGACAATACAACAAACTGTTTAATGAACACCAATCCTAACTGTAACAATTAAAATAAATACATCTCACAACGTCTTTAACATCTAGCTATCATTGCCTTTGTGGGGGAACAGGTGATGTGGGCTTGGGAGCAGCAACACTTGACTACAACATAAGGTCAAGAAGGCCTCTAAGCCAAAGCTGCAATACAGACCTCCTCATTGTAACTTACAGGAGGCTAGGCAGCTGCCTATAGTTCTCCCTGACGTCTCTGTTACAAGATGCAGTCCCATCCAAACACAACACCTTTCAACAGACAGGCTAGTTACTAGTATGCTTGCATAAAGGTAGAGTTTCACTTACATTGAATCTGTTTCATTGAGTCATCCTTCTTCTGAGTCAGCTCACGGGTCTCCAAGGCTACATGTCCCCATACAGATCAGATTGACATGGTTAGATTTACATTACCATTAGCTAATGTTAGCTTGTGACCAATCTTTATCACAGGACTTCTTAAAATAAATAATAATAATAATAAAACCTTACCAAGCTGGAGAAGGAGTTTATCCAATTCAACAAAGTTATCCTGATCGGCCATTCCAGCAGGTGTGGCTGAAACAAGGAGTGGCCTTTCTTTAATGTACTTCATTATTCTTACAACAGTTAGCTAGTAGTTACAGCTAACAGGCTAATATTGTTAGGTTACAGCTATTAGCTAACAGGCTAATGTTGCTAGGTTACAGCTAACAGGCTAATGTCTAACTTCACCTACCTGTGTAGCACAGCAGTGTTCGTGGTGTGGCTGTAGTTCTTGTTTGATATTTTAAATGAAGAAGTTATTTAAAGCAGCTAGCAACCTTTCACCTTTCACAACCTTTCACTTTCACAACCTTTCACTTGTAGGTAGTTATTTGAAGTCGCCTCGCAGTGTACTCCAGCAGGCGGCTCGCCTCGTTACTGACCGTTTGTTTTGCGCGACAATTGGCAAGTCCCGCGAGACCTCCAAAATCCGCGTTTATTTTGATAAACCTCGCGAGATTGGATTTTCCTTTAGCGACATCCGCCCTCCATATTATGTACTGTACTTCTCAGTGTTTAAGTTTTAAAATAGTTTGAAGTGTGAAGATGTTTGTGACAATTTGATGACAATTCAGTGTCAAGTTATTTTAAAGTTGGTTTTAAATGTGAATTGTTGCAGTTTTAACTGGAATGTTAACAACATTTTGTGTGAAGATATTTGACAGCTCCCTTGTTGAAATAATAATAATATGGACTGGTTTCATACAGAGCTTTTATACCCACATGTTGTTATACCAGAGTGACGATGATCATGTTTGACAAATGCTGAATAAAATTAAAACAATTCCACTGAACATGCATGATTATAGTTGCTGAATCTTTATTTCATCGTTTATTTACTTATTCATTTGCCTAGTCCAATATTTATTGGCTTGGGGTTATCCATAGAGATAGTGTTGTATATGAGTTCCCTTAACACCAGACTCTATATTATTGTTTAACTGACTGGGTGCATGATCACTGATGATGGGGTCATCTATACTATAGGACACAAATAAAACCGATTCTTTAAAGAGACAAAAGTAAGTACTTTTAATTAATTGCGACAATGCCTTATTACTGCAATAAGTGTAATTCCGTTTTCGGATTAAGTAAAATTGGACATTTGTTGTGTCGCTTATTTCGACAATGGACCAGAAGAATAAACAGTGCATTGCAGGCCTGCTCTAATCCTCTGTCCCGCACTGCCTGGTCGTGGATTAACATTTTTACTGTAATCGGAGTCTTCCATCGGTGTGTGATTGGGCGGCCAGAGGTGTATGGAAGCATATAGCTGAAGCTGACTCAATTCAAATGCTAATGCAATATGAGATTGCAATTGCATGTTCCACTTTTGCATGCATTCTTTCAGACAATATTTAAATTCAAATGCAATTCTAATGATTTGCATTTGCATTTTCATGTACCCGATGTGCACATTCGCTGTCAATATTAAAATTATAATGCAAAGCCATTTGACATTTAATTTTCAAAGTCATGCGCTGCTTTGTAGCTGACAAAATTCAAAAGTTCATTCTAATGTGCAAATGACTATGCAATCCCAAAATAGCATATTCATTTGCCACTTTTGCCTGCGTTATTTGAGTCAATATTCAAATTGTAATGCAATAATGTGATACGCAATTGCATTTACATGTTCTAGGAAACACATCCACTTTACAGCTGACAAAATTCAAACTCTCTATGCAATTCAAACGCATCCGGGTACTTTGCTCTCCAGTCATGTCCACGCCCCTTTTTGGGTGATAGAAGTGGAGAAGTTTGACTGGCGGTCAATGGAAATTTCTGGTCTTTGCTACTTTAATCCGATAAAATAAGAAAACCGTAGTGTTTTTTAGATATCAGGAGCCCAAATCCGATGGCCAGTTAGGCAAACTATTATATAGTGTCGTAGCATTTGAATTTAGTCAGCTATATGCTTCCTTAGAGGTGGCAGGGCGGAGTTAGTGCTATTCAGGAAAACCGTCTGCGAAGCGCATCTGTATCGCCGAACAGGAGCGGTGCCAAATAACATCATCATTATACACCAACATTACAATGACATCATCTCAGATTCGGTAGTCAATAATTTTAAGGTAAGATCACTCATGTTTTAGTGTGTTCTGCTGCATGTGTTCTACACCGGTATCTCTGTGGACAAAAGAAGGAACATTTGGGGGTGATTTAAAGGGAGAGGGTCAGCTGTTGAAAGGAAACATGAACATTTCATATATTTGTTCTCGTTTAATGCCGATCCCAATTAACAGTAACCTGTGTCCTTGTGCAATAAAGCACACGTGTAAAACGTGTTGACAGAATTTCCGTTTCAATTGTGTTTTTTAAACCCAACGCCGAATATCTGTCCTCACACACACACACACACACACACACACACACACACACACACACACACACACACACACACACACACACACACACACACACACACACACACACACACACGTGCGCATGCAATAACGCAGTCACGCACGCATGCACGCAGGCAATGCCGTATGCACACACATGCGCGCACACTCGCACGCACACACACAAGCACGCACGTAGACACACACACAAACACACACACACACACACACACACACACACACACACACACACACACACACTTAGCACTCTCAGCACGTCTGTAGCCTATTATTCTCCTGGCCGGTGTTTATCGCTTCCTCTGCTCTAAATAAAATATTAATTCAGTGTATATGTGGTGTGTGTGTCTCATATTAATTTCCCTGGCTCTGGATATATGTATGCTCTCTGATATCATCATCATCCTCATCTTCATGCAGGTTAGTGCTGTACAGAGGCTTGGGCAGGGAAACAATTCTAACCTCCTAGGCATAGGCACACACACACTCACACCCACCCACCCACACACACACACACACACACACACACACACACATACACACACATACACACACACACACACACACGCATACACATACGGATTCGCACGCGCACGCCCCCCCACACACACACACACACACACACACACACATAAACACACACACACACACACACACAAACACACACACACACACACACACACACTGATTGGAGACAATGCCACAGTGCCTGTCCTGTGAATGGAGTCTAATTTGTTTTCAGGCCAAATGGAGGAATGAAATGATACGGTTTATCGCTCCAGGAAAGAGGGGGGTGAGAGAGAGATTGCCGCAAAGGGATAAGAGAACATAGAGGATTTTGGAAGAGGAAAAATGAAATGATGTTGTTTTGGGAAGGGTGGACACACGCAGTCTCTCTCTCTCTCTCTTTCTCTCTCTTGCCCTCTCTCTCTCTCTCCTTGGTTCTCTATTTGAATTCCAGTACACACTTACACATTGTCTCTCTCTGTCTCTCTCTGTCTCTCTCTCTCTCTCTTCCTCCCTATGTTATTGTCTATCTAATGAGTGCCTCTCTGAGGACCAGCACCAAGCAAACCAAGCGCTCGGACACGCACAGACTATCAAACACAACCCCCCCTACTTTAAAGTCCAGCCAGCCCACATGAGACAGAGAGGAGGAGGAGGAGGAGGAGAAGAGGACTCGTCGAAGCCATGCCCTTGTAGGAATTCACTTTTTCACTCGAAATAAAGAACGTGACACCCCTCAGTGGCGATGAAGCTTCAATCGCTCCCACGACCTACGATGACCTGGCTTACCGCTATGAATTGTGGGTAAGGGCAGAGTGGGCGGCGTACGTGGGTACTGGTGTTAATCCCAGCCTGATCAAAGAGTATATGACCTAAGACAGCTGTCTCCTCAAAGAATTAGAACGACTACAACGGGCATCAGTGTCTTGGCAAAGGTCAGTGTTAAAATGGTAAATGGACTGCACTTATTATAGCGCCTTATTCCGAAGCGCTTTACAATGGCCTCTCATTCACCCATTCACACACACATTCACACACCCATGGCGGCGAGCTACCACGCAAGGCGGCGGCCCGCTCATTGGGAGCATTTAGCATTGCCCAAGGACACCCCGACAGCCAGGGATCGAACCCGCCGAACTTAGACGCCAGCTTGACCTCCTGAGCCACAGATGCCTCACATTGGAGGTTAAACACACCGCATTTTCTATGGGGAATAGGTGTATGAGCAATGGAAATGTGCAAACTGTGATGTTGACTCGCTAGTCAAGCCAGAATATTGCAATTCAATGGATTCGGTGGGTAATCCCCACTACTACCTAGTTAGTGTAGAGTAGTGATTACTCACCGAATCCATTGCAATTGCAATGTTTTAGCTTGACTAGCGAGTGTGTCATTTTTCAGAATAAAAGTCTGAACATTTGGTTTCTGACTTGTTCCCCCTTTCACCAGCTGCCGTCACATATTTATGACATGATATATTATATTATATATATGATATGACATATGTATAACATGTACAGGGATTTAGCGCTAAAGGGGTGAAAAAATAGGTGGGCAAACATTACAGAGCACATTATGTACTTCAATTCAATTCAATTCAATTATACTTTATTTATCCCCGTGGGGAAATTCAGTTTGCCACGCCACTCTCTAAAAACAACACATGACAACACAACATAAAGGACAGACAACAATACTGGGCCAGCCATGTATAGTATATAAAAAACAGTAAGATCATGATAGAAAAATGGATAAAAAGATGGCTATAGTTATAGTTATGATATCAAAATACTAAAAAGTGATGATGATTAAAATAAATAAATAAATACAGATTCAGTTCAATACAAATTCAGGAGCCTTGACCCCGACTACTACTTTAGTTGCCATTGAACAGTCTTAGAGCAGCCGGGATAAATTATTTTTTATAGCGCTCCGCCCGGGACCGTACCGAAATGAACCGCCCTCTGCGGCGGCTGCTGGTTTGCCCAGCGAGGACATGATGGAGGGGGTGGTTGGGGTTGTCCCTGATGGACAGCAGCTTGCTCCTCGTCCTTCTCTCCACCACCGTCCCCAGAGAGTCCAGGCTCCTTCCCACCACTGAACCCGCCTTTTTTACAAGCTTGTCCAGCCGTCTGGTATCCCTCTTTGAGATGTTTCCACCCCAGCAGACTGCAGCGTAGAAGAGAATGCCGGCCATGACAGACTGGTAAAACATGGCCACTGGCCAGCATCTCTCCACACACTTCAAAAGACCTAAGTCTCCCTAGGAAGTACAGCCTGCTCTTAAACGCTAACATCAGAATACTATCCATAGGTTAAATTGCATAGAAGCTAATAAACAGTTCTTGAATACACATGTTGTTCAGGGACGTTGTGGTAGAAAAAAGACGGAGAACCAGATAATACCTCTGATGCATAGAGATACAAGATAATACCTCTGATGCATAGAGATACAAGATAATACCTCTGATGCATAGCAATATGCAATTCAATCATGCTGGGAGAAGAAGTATGTTATCCTTGACTCGTACTGATATCTGGGTACCTCTATTTTTGATTAGATTGGACCTTGCACTTCGATACGGTCATAGCTGATATGATATGATATGATATGATACCTGGTATATTATTGATGTAATAAAGAGCTATCTACAATGAGTTGACCCGGAGCACGCACGCACGCACGCACACACACACACACACACACACACACACACACACACACACACACACACACACACACACACGCACACACACACACACACACACACATTTTAGTATCTTTATTTGCATTCACATTTTACAATAACATTCTTGAACACAAACATTAGTAGCTGCATCAGCACACACACACACACACACACACACACACACACACACACACACACACACACACACACACACACACACACACACACACACACCTCTCTGTTTGGAACTCCAGGTGAGCCCTGGAATTACCTGGTTTTCTGCATTAATTAGTCATACTGTATGTGATCTCATCTTCATCTACGTCACAAGTATAGACAAACACAATGTGCTTGAGCTAATAACAGAGAAACAATAACAATATTTCATGTCTTTATTGAACACACCCATTGGACATTCACAGTGTTAGTGGAAAAAGTAAGTGAACCCTTGGATTTAATAACTAAGAGCATTGTATTTGGATCAAA
>NC_137675.1:7521150-7546150 GCF_963989245.1 Nansenia antarctica | reverse complement strand
TTAAAGTTGGTGTTATGAAAAAATACGAAAACTAGATATTGTTGACACAATAAGTTTCACTTTACGAGCCCTTTGAGTCAGCGGCTGGTTCGCACATTCAGCCAGCTCCCTATATCCACATGGGGCCGTTGCCATGGGAACATGAATGCTGTTTCCTGATAGGCTGAAGACGTTCCATAGAATCTGGACGTTCTGCTGCAACTGAACATGTCAGCGCTTGGTTGCGGCGCTTTGTTGCGGCGCTTAGATGGACACTGGCCCCGTGGCCGCGCAAAGGGGGACATCTGGTCACCCTATTTATATGGTATCGGCCCAGAATGGTACCGGCCCAGCCGCCCAGAACGGTATCGGCTTGCAAGTACTACCATGACTGAACACCGGCCCAGACCGGCCCAAAACCAGACCAGCCCACCGGGAAAACTCCAGATCCTCCTGATTAGCCACCCCGGGCCTCGTTGGAACGCATGCTTTTAATGAGACTGAAGTGTCAGAGCCTTTGGAACTGCAGGAAAGGGAAAAAGGATCCTAAATTGTATTGGCCAGAATTCGAACCGGGGTCAACTGCTTGGAAGGTAACTGTACTCACCACTATACCACCGATGCATTCATGACATCAGAACGGACCGCAACAATGAATGAGTTCATTGAATGATACTGTAGTCACACACAGTGCTTCTGTCGCCATGAATGTACATTTCTTGTCCCTGACAATGAACCACAGGGGGGTATTCTATCAACGTCACTAAAGGAAAATCCAGGCTTATTTTGATAAGTCTCGTGAGATTTATCAAAATAGGGCTGGATTTTTTATAAATCTCGCAGGATTTATCAAAATAAGCCTGGATTGTCCTTTAGCGACGTTGATGGAATACCCCCCTAGGATAATACAGAGGAGTACGTTTTGAAAATAATAGTCAATCACTATCCTGGGAACACTGGAGAAAGTAGAATTGTAAATGGACTGCACTTATATAGCGCCTTTATCCAAAGCGCTATACAACGGCCTCTCATTCACCCATTCACACACACATTCACACACCAATGACGGAAAGCTACCATGCAAGGCGCCGGCCCGCTCACTGGGAGCAATCTGGGGTTCAGTGTCTTGCCCAAGGACACCTCGATATGAGGCTATAGCCGGGGCTCAAACCGCCAATCTGCCAACCTTGCGATCATTAGACGGCAGCTCTACCTCCTGCGCCACAGCCGTGTAGAACACATCGCAAATCCAAGCTACTGAAAAGATACACAGAAAACCCACCTCTCTTAATTGAGTTGGAATGAGAAACACCTGTGCGTTAATTAATCCTTGGGCCATGCATTAATGTTATCCAATCAAACACCTGTTTTAATTTGAGTATTTATGTTAATTATCAACATCTGACAAACAGTTCAGCTACAGTAGGTCACTGTTTAAAATATGTGGCAGGGTCTGGTGAAAAAGTCCTCAAGTAGGGCAATGTCATTCGGATTATGAAAATGCAGAAATAATGATGTGCCATACATAGACATTTTAAAATAAGAAGATATGCTCATTTAAATGTTGGTACACCTCAAACCTGGCTCTGAATCTCGCTCTGAATCAAAACAAACACCTGCTAGTAGCTAAAGAACCAACTAAGAAGATGGTCGCTATGAACCTCTAACTGCATGTTTAGCACATGACAACATGCTGATAGAACATCAACATGCTAAAAACACATAGCTACACATAATTAGATTATCACACAGTCCTTGCTTTTGAACACGTCCTAAAACATACATTTGTTATCACTTACCCAGTAGCCTACGGCAGACGATACAGTGAATCCAATTCACAAATTATAAGTATTTCAAATAAGCATATCTTCTTCAACTACTTTTTTTCAGATTTCAATGTATGACACATCATTTGAAAGTTTACAATCTGCACTTTCATAATCTGAAAAAACATTTCCCTACTTGAAGACTTTTTCACCAGACCCTGTCACATATCCTTATCCTATCTGTGCAGTAGAAATTACTGACAGTGCTGACATTTGTGTTCCTTCCTTGTAGCAACATAATCACTCAAATTCAAATGTGAGAGAGAGAATGGTTTGTGATTGCAGAGCTTTCCTTAATCAGTTTGCTTGACAGATTACCTCCTTGAACAAATTACATAACATCTCCTATATTTGGTCAAACAGAGTTCGTAAGATACCGGATCAGCTCATGAATTACAGGAACATGAATAGTGGAAATTGTTTAAATCAACAGCGTGGAGAAGCAGGGGGAAATGTTACACGTTTAAATAGAAATATTCTAAATATTAAATATTCTCATACTTGCTTTTAACAGTGTTGAGACTTTAAATAATGGCGTCATCCAAAGTAAGAGGTAGGCCAATAAACAATAATAGGCTGTACTGTATGTGGTTCATATTGAAATCCATGAGTGTCACACAACCACCCTATTTTGCATAACTGCTCATGTTCCGTGGGCCCTATTGGTTAACATGCTGATGAATCAACAGAAAATGGGTCAAGAGGCAACAAGAGGCAACAACCCTGTCACATATCTGTACATATTTTCTGGGTGCTGGGCGGCTGTGGCGCAGGAGGTAGAGCTGCCGTCTAAAGCCCAATTTATGCTTCTGCGTAAAATCGACGACGTAGGCTTGCTAACCATTGTATTATCTTAGTTTAATGTCATTTCAATGCATTATGGACATTTTCTTTACAACAAGCATAACAAGAAAAATCACGATTATGCCACTATGAGTACACCGTTCCAACGGAGCGGATTAACGCGACGCAGAAGTATAAATTGGGAGAGCCCTTGCGTATGCTACGGCGTAGCCGCGCGTAAATTCGACGCAGAAGCATAAATTGGGTGATCGCAAGGTTGGCAGATTGGCAGATTGGCGGTTCGAGCCCCGGCTGGCCACATGTCGAAGTGTCCTTAGGCAAGACACTGAACCCCAAATTGCTCCCAGTGAGTGGGCCGGCGCCTTCCATGGTAGCTTGCTGCCATTGGTGTGTGAATGGGTGAATGAGAGGCCGTTGTAAAGCGCTTTGGATAAATGCGCTATATAAGTGCAGTCCATTTAAAGCGTGTTCCTCTGCAGTAATAGACTTCCCGTCTGTTATTAAAAAGAGCAATGGTAATTGTGACTGAGTTTATCCCAGACTATAGACAACAAATATTCCAAAGGAAGTGGGTGACAGTCAATATAGTTGATGTTTCTTTAAATGAGGATGGACCTCGACATGACAATAAAGAGGAACCTCAAGAAGACTCCATTAAACATAGATCTGCGTCCTTATTTCTAGGACTGCGAACAAATGTAAAATGGACTGACTTATATAGCGCCTTATTCCAAAGCGCTTTACAATGGCCTCCCATTCACCCATTCACACACTAATGGCGGAAAGCTACCATGCAAGGGGCCAGCGTTGACTACCATGCATTGGGGTTCAGTGTCTTGCCCAAGGACACCTCAACATGTGGCCAGCCAGGGTTTGAACCACCAATCAGTCTACCTTGTGATCATTAGACACCAGCTCTACCTCCTGCGCCACAGCTGCTCCTATCTTGCATGAACCTGCAATAGCCCATAGTGATCCGCAACGCCCCCACCCTGGACCCCTTCAAATTAGCCCTCAAAACACATCTGTTCTCCAAGGCCTTTGGCCCCTAGTCAATGTTTCAGTTTTGCTTTGTTTGTTTGCTTTGTCTGTTTTGTCTGTCTGATCATTCCCTTGGAATTGTAAAGCGTCCTTGGGTTTTTTGAAAGGCGCTATATAATAATATAATATAAAATAATGATAAGCTTCATGATATTGGTGAATTACCAAGAAAAAACAGGACGGGATCAATTGAAAATGTAGGGTAGAGGCAACACAACTATGACTCAATTGTTAACTGAACTGTTAAAGTTGTGGGAGTGATGTCTTTGACAAAGTGCCGATAGAATAAATAAACCCGGGGGTCCAACCTGGTCAGTATAAGTCATTTTGTGATGGTGAGTATTTCAAAGGAAATCAGATACTTTCTGGTGAAGATTTAAGCATTTCTCTAGGACTGTATATTGATGATTTAGAAAAGTTCAATCCGTTGCCTGGGGTGGTCCAGTGGTCACACATATGCCCATGTCGGCATAGGATCGGATCCGGCCCAGGCCCTCTCTTGCTTTCCTGTCTGTCTTCACTATATCTGTCGAAAAAACAGAAAAAATGAGTGAAACTGCCCCACAAAAGTGCAATCCACTAGGAACATCAAGAAAAAAAGGTATGGTATATTAGGTGATTCCAAACTTGTCTGTTAGATATAGATCATCCTTATCACCCATTTACCTCTTCTTGTGTAAGAGTGACAGTGTTAAACAAAAACGGCCCCTGTCGCCAGCCTAGATTACTTTTTTTTGCTAGATGAATAGATGATTCACTTTTAAAAAAAGTATATAATGTAAATGTAAACATATAGGTACGATTGAGTTTTGGAACCAGTGTTGAAACAACAGACTAGGATCTACTATTAGAGAGACATTGCTCTATGTCTCGGAAGACAAACTTGAAGCACATTCACTCGCAATTCAGGAATCCCGACATTGACTTGTGAAGTGAAAAGTGGAGCATCTCCTCTGAGGACATCACAGTCACATGATCAAGCTGTTCATGAGCTAAAACATGAAGAAAATGAACATTCAACAAATATAGATGGTGTGAAAAGAGACTAGTGTCGATTAGCTTACTTCTAAACTTCAACAGGATTTCCCACTGATTTCCTTTTGGTGTCCTGGAGGGAATTGTACCAGTAGAACTGAATAATGCCTGAATTATTTAATTTCCAAAAGGTATTTCATATTGGATGAGTTGAATAGCACACACAAGGTCTCAGATACAACATATCGTCCTCAGAAAGTCCACCAACATTCAGAGTGAAAGGTTTGATTGGCAGAAATGGACATGAGAACTGGACACTTTTGACGTTACTTATTTTTGTTATTGGTGCTTTAGTACTAGAAAATAATCAAAAATGGGGTATACTTCTTGAATTGAAAAATGGAGTTGATCAAGTTATGACCTAAGCATCGCTCAACAGAACGTTATCCTAATCTCATCCACTGCTTTCGGCCTCTACTCGAATTTTCAATGATTAGATTAAACATTTTTTCTTTCTTTTTTTAACATGTTTAACCAAAACTCAATGCAAGTCGATGGACCCTAAGTTAGCATGTTTGAATTGAATTGTGTGGATCGAAGTCTATCCTTGTCCATAGTCCCTTCCGAAATATGTGATCTTGTAATTTGGGTGAACTATTCTTTTAAGTGACCCGCATGTTACTGATTCAACTTGGATACTGCAAGTCGATCATTATCCTCTGAAAGCTCAACAAGCAGAATTTGTGGAATGATGTAGAACACTGCGACGGGAATGGAGCTCATATGAAGGACACGACTCTCATGACCATCCAGAAGGGTATGAAGACAGACACACTGGACAGAGTAGCTAATGTGACTTCACAGCCTATTGTTGTGGATTTAATTGATTCTAAGAGCTTAAATCAATTGTCTCCAAAGAGGCCTTTTATTAAGCAAAGTCACATGAGCGCAGAGAGAAAATAGCAGACAAAAAGCACCCCAACATTGGGCGGGACTCATATTTATAGAACTGTCCTTGGTCATGAGGTCACTATTCTTGGGAACCAATCATGTTATCCAAATCTGTGATTGCACAAGTCATGGCCACTGTCCACAGTCAGAATTATTCACTGCACCACAGATCTTGGCACATCTCTTACAGGAAGGAAATGGGCCTTCCTTGAGTGCTAGATTCGCCAAAATGTAGAGAGACTTCAATTCTCAGTATAAAATGATATAAAACGACAACACTATCCAAATAAAGAAGATTATGATGTTGTAGGCAAACATTTCGCAGAGAAGCACCACTGCTTGAAGGAGCCTGGTTGTGGGGATGGTTGGATGGTTGGATGGCCTTAAGTTTAAAATGGGGAACTATAGACAGTGTTTAAGCAGAGCGTGGGTGGCCTCAGGGTGCTGAAGCTCTTGTGTTTGAGGCCCAGAGCCGGAGGCCAGCTTTGCTTACAGAAAGACAGGTGACGTGCACAACTGCTATCTCTTTATCCCTCTCTGTGTCTCTCTCGCACTCATGCATGCACACACACGCACACCTTCTGTTTCTCTTTCTCCCTCTGTCTCTCTCTCTCTCATTCACTTGTGCACACACACACACACACACACACACACACACACACACACACATCTGTCTCTCCTCCCTGTCACTCTCACACAGCTTTTGTTTTTCATATATTGTTATCTGGAACTATACAGAGGGAAGGTTTGAAGAGCTCAAAAGCCTTTGTCAGTGCCTTCAACAGGATTCACAGACAAAACTGATGAAATGGGTGAAACCCAGAGTGACATGAGTGCCCCCACAATTTGGTCCTAAAAAGACAACAACAAAAAGGGAAAGAAAACTGGTGAAGCTTTAGCCTTCATTCAACTGGCATGTAAACAACATTACGGAAAGTTCAGATTCAAGTATCAGGTTGTGCAAAAAAAAAAATGTTGTGCAAATATTGTTAATGCAGTAGAGGTGCAGTGGGGGGTTGCCTTGTGCCAGTGCGTTTCCCTGGTTTGTGGGAAATAGCTGTTCGACATCCTCTGGGTTTTTGCCCCGAGGCTACGGTACTATTTCCCCGACGGCAGTAGTTTGAACAATTTCCTGTTTGGGTGACTGTGTGTATGCTCTGCCCGCAGAAGGGTAGAAACAGAAAAAAGTAAGAGCAGCATACACAGCAGTATAATGATTTTGACACACAAACAGACAAAGTACAAGTTGAATTCCTATTGGGAGGAAAGTCAGACTGCTCGGGACAGTCGCCCCCAGGCTGAGGAAGTATGAGCCAAGAGATGGTTGGATTGAGGAAAAGCCATCTTGTTGTGACATGCCAATATGACATTACTGGGCACAAATCGATCACCAAAGGTATAGTAATGTTGTTATGGTTTTCACCTGCATGTTGCTTTCCTTCGCTAACTTTAGTTTTGTTGTCAGTCACTTGTGCATGGTTATTTCTGCAGCCAGATAGCTAGTGCATGATAGATAGTGCCGTGTCGTGACACATTTTGAGCTATTTCGCTGTGTCTGAGGAAGTTGTACAACAAAAAGGCTGACGTTTCCTCTTGCTTATCTGTTTTGAACACTTTGAGAGGTCTCAAAAATGACGATCCAAACGATCCAAACCCCTGGACGAAATGATGGACGAAATAAGCACTTGGAAGAATCTGAGGATGGATTGGATGGATGGATTGGAGTGTGTGTGTGTGTGTGATTTGTGAAGGGAGAAGGGGATCTTAGGTACCTGGCAGATTCTCTCCAGACAAATGGGCCAGAGGTGTAGTGCAATTTGATAAATTTAGTAGGAGTTTAAGGAAGTTGATGGACTACTTGTAGAGGTCGTGTCACGGTAGTAACATTTGAGGAAAACAAAGCAAAGTGGCAGGTGCCATCTCTAATTCACTGAGAGAGAGACTGGAGAAGATGTGTGAAAAACAGAATAAACAAGAGCAAGTTGAAGCAAAGACTTTATAAATTGCTTTGCCAGTGCCACGTGGGCCCATTTGGTAGGTTCAAAGGGTGCAGAGCAACAGCAACAAACCAACGACCCAGCCCCCCCCCAACAGAAGAAAGTCATCAAAACAATTACCCCCCCCCCAACAGAAGAAAGTCATCAAAACAATTACCCCCCCAGAGAAGAAAGTCATCAAAACAATTACCCCCCCCTCCAACAGAAGAAAGTCATCAAAACAATTACCCCCCCAGAGAAGAAAGTCATCAAAACAATTACCCCCCCCTCCAACAGAAGAAAGTCATCAAAACAATTACCCCCCCAGAGAAGAAAGTCATCAAAACAATTACCCCCCCCCCTCCAACAGAAGAAAGTCATCAAAACAATTACCCCCCCTCCAACAGAAGAAAGTCATCAAAACAATTACCCCCCCTCCAACAGAAGAAAGTCATCAAAACAATTACCCCCCCCAGAGAAGAAAGTCATCAAAACAATTACCCCTCCAACAGAAGAAAGTCATCAAAACAATTACCCCCCCCCCTCCAACAGAAGAAAGTCATCAAAACAATTACCCCCCCTCCAACAGAAGAAAGTCATCAAAACAATTACCCCCCCCAGAGAAGAAAGTCATCAAAACAATTACCCCCCCAGAGAAGAAAGTCATCAAAACAATTACCCCCCCCCTCCAACAGAAGAAAGTCATCAAAACAATTACCCCCCCCTCCAACAGAAGAAAGTCATCAAAACAATTACCCCCCCCTCCAACAGAAGAAAGTCATCAAAACAATTACCCCCCCCCTCCAACAGAAGAAAGTCATCAAAACAATTACCCCCCCCCAACAGAAGAAAGTCATCAAAACAATTACCCCCCCCTCCAACAGAAGAAAGTCATCAAAACAATTACCCCCCCAACAGAAGAAAGTCATCAAAACAATTACCCCCCCCCCTCCCAACAGAAGAAAGTCATCAAAACAATTACCCCCCCAACAGAAGAAAGTCATCAAAACAATTACCCCCCCCCCTCCCAACAGAAGAAAGTCATCAAAACAATTACCCCCCCAACAGAAGAAAGTCATCAAAACAATTACCCCCCCCCCCCAACAGAAGAAAGTCATCAAAACAATTACCCCCCCCCTCCAACAGAAGAAAGTCATCAAAACAATTACCCCCCCCCTCCAACAGAAGAAAGTCATCAAAACAATTACCCCCCCAGAGAAGAAATTCATCAAAACAATTACCCCCCCTCCAACAGAAGAAAGTCATCAAAACAATTACCCCCCCCCTCCAACAGAAGAAAGTCATCAAAACAATTACCCCCCCCTCCAACAGAAGAAAGTCATCAAAACAATTACCCCCCCCTCCAACAGAAGAAAGTCATCAAAACAATTACCCCCCCAGAGAAGAAAGTCATCAAAACAATTACCCCCCCAGAGAAGAAAGTCATCAAAACAATTACCCCCCCCCTCCAACAGAAGAAAGTCATCAAAACAATTACCCCCCCCTCCAACAGAAGAAAGTCATCAAAACAATTACCCCCCCAACAGAAGAAAGTCATCAAAACAATTACCCCCCCCTCCAACAGAAGAAAGTCATCAAAACAATTACCCCCCCAGAGAAGAAATTCATCAAAACAATTACCCCCCCCCCCAACAGAAGAAAGTCATCAAAACAATTACCCCCCCAGAGAAGAAAGTCATCAAAACAATTACCCCCCCCTCCAACAGAAGGAAGTCATCAAAACAATTACCCCCCCAACAGAAGAAAGTCATCAAAACAATTACCCCCCCCTCCAACAGAAGAAAGTCATCAAAACAATTACCCCCCCCTCCAACAGAAGTCATCAAAACAATTACCCCCCCAGAGAAGAAAGTCATCAAAACAATTACCCCCCCAGAGAAGAAAGTCATCAAAACAATTACCCCCCCCTCCAACAGAAGAAAGTCATCAAAACAATTACCCCCCCCTCCAACAGAAGAAAGTCATCAAAACAATTACCCCCCACCTCCAACAGAAGAAAGTCATCAAAACAATTACCCCCCCCTCCAACAGAAGAAAGTCATCAAAACAATTACCCCCCCCTCCAACAGAAGGAAGTCATCAAAACAATTACCCCCCCCTCCAACAGAAGAAAGTCATCAAAACAATTACCCCCTCCAACAGAAGAAAGTCATCAAAACAATTACCCCCCCCTCCAACAGAAGAAAGTCATCAAAACAATTACCCCCTCCAACAGAAGAAAGTCATCAAAACAATTACCCCCCCCTCCAACAGAAGAAAGTCATCAAAACAATTACCCCCCCCTCCAACAGAAGGAAGTCATCAAAACAATTACCCCCCCCTCCAACAGAAGAAAGTCATCAAAACAATTACCCCCCCCCTCCAACAGAAGAAAGTCATCAAAACAATTACCCCCCCCCTCCAACAGAAGAAAGTCATCAAAACAATTACCCCCCCCTCCAACAGAAGAAAGTCATCAAAACAATTACCCCCCCCTCCAACAGAAGAAAGTCATCAAAACAATTACCCCCCCCCTCCAACAGAAGAAAGTCATCAAAACAATTACCCCCCCCCTCCAACAGAAGAAAGTCATCAAAACAATTACCCCCCCAGAGAAGAAAGTCATCAAAACAATTACCCCCCCCCCTCCAACAGAAGAAAGTCATCAAAACAATTACCCCCCCCCTCCAACAGAAGAAAGTCATCAAAACAATTACCCCCCCAGAGAAGAAAGTCATCAAAACAATTACCCCCCCCTCCAACAGAAGAAAGTCATCAAAACAATTACCCCCCCCCCTCCAACAGAAGAAAGTCATCAAAACAATTACCCCCCCCCCTCCAACAGAAGAAAGTCATCAAAACAATTACCCCCCCAGAGAAGAAAGTCATCAAAACAATTACCCCCCCCCTCCAACAGAAGAAAGTCATCAAAACAATTACCCCCCCCTCCAACAGAAGAAAGTCATCAAAACAATTACCCCCCCAACAGAAGAAAGTCATCAAAACAATTACCCCCCCCTCCAACAGAAGAAAGTCATCAAAACAATTACCCCCCCAGAGAAGAAATTCATCAAAACAATTACCCCCCCCCCCAACAGAAGAAAGTCATCAAAACAATTACCCCCCCAGAGAAGAAAGTCATCAAAACAATTACCCCCCCCTCCAACAGAAGGAAGTCATCAAAACAATTACCCCCCCAACAGAAGAAAGTCATCAAAACAATTACCCCCCCCTCCAACAGAAGAAAGTCATCAAAACAATTACCCCCCCCTCCAACAGAAGTCATCAAAACAATTACCCCCCCAGAGAAGAAAGTCATCAAAACAATTACCCCCCCAGAGAAGAAAGTCATCAAAACAATTACCCCCCCCTCCAACAGAAGAAAGTCATCAAAACAATTACCCCCCCCTCCAACAGAAGAAAGTCATCAAAACAATTACCCCCCACCTCCAACAGAAGAAAGTCATCAAAACAATTACCCCCCCCTCCAACAGAAGAAAGTCATCAAAACAATTACCCCCCCCTCCAACAGAAGGAAGTCATCAAAACAATTACCCCCCCCTCCAACAGAAGAAAGTCATCAAAACAATTACCCCCTCCAACAGAAGAAAGTCATCAAAACAATTACCCCCCCCTCCAACAGAAGAAAGTCATCAAAACAATTACCCCCTCCAACAGAAGAAAGTCATCAAAACAATTACCCCCCCCTCCAACAGAAGAAAGTCATCAAAACAATTACCCCCCCCTCCAACAGAAGGAAGTCATCAAAACAATTACCCCCCCCTCCAACAGAAGAAAGTCATCAAAACAATTACCCCCCCCCTCCAACAGAAGAAAGTCATCAAAACAATTACCCCCCCCCTCCAACAGAAGAAAGTCATCAAAACAATTACCCCCTCCAACAGAAGAAAGTCATCAAAACAATTACCCCCCCCTCCAACAGAAGAAAGTCATCAAAACAATTACCCCCCCCTCCAACAGAAGAAAGTCATCAAAACAATTACCCCCCCCCTCCAACAGAAGAAAGTCATCAAAACAATTACCCCCCCCTCCAACAGAAGAAAGTCATCAAAACAATTACCCCCCCCTCCAACAGAAGAAAGTCATCAAAACAATTACCCCCCCCTCCAACAGAAGAAAGTCATCAAAACAATTACCCCCCCCCTCCAACAGAAGAAAGTCATCAAAACAATTACCCCCCCCCTCCAACAGAAGAAAGTCATCAAAACAATTACCCCCCCAGAGAAGAAAGTCATCAAAACAATTACCCCCCCCCCCCCAACAGAAGAAAGTCATCAAAACAATTACCCCCTCCAACAGAAGAAAGTCATCAAAACAATTACCCCCCCCTCCAACAGAAGAAAGTCATCAAAACAATTACCCCCCCCTCCAACAGAAGAAAGTCATCAAAACAATTACCCCCCCCCTCCAACAGAAGAAAGTCATCAAAACAATTACCCCCCCAGAGAAGAAAGTCATCAAAACAATTACCCCCCCCTCCAACAGAAGAACGTCATCAAAACAATTACCCCCCCCTCCAACAGAAGAACGTCATCAAAACAATTACCCCCCCCTCCAACAGAAGAACGTCATCAAAACAATTACCCCCCCCTCCAACAGAAGAACGTCATCAAAACAATTACCCCCCCCCCAACAGAAGAAAGTCATCAAAACAATTACCCCCCCCCCCCTCCAACAGAAGAAAGTCATCAAAACAATTACCCCCCCCTCCAGAGAAGAAAGTCATCAAAACAACCACCCAGCCCACAGCAAAAAGCAATCAGGACAACCTTGCCCCAGCCCAACAGAGGAGATAGAGAAAGTGTGCACTTCATTGTGTGATTTTTCATCTTCCCTCACTCCTATCATAATGTTTCTGTCCACATTATCATGCCAGCTTATTAGCTGCCAGAGTAGCTGAGTGTTGGCCATTCAGGAAGCGTATTGTTTATCACTGACTCCAGATGACATTTCCTTTGTGACACGGGGCCTCAGGTAAGTGTCCTGCCTACATCACGCATCACCACATTACCATATAGGGTAAACAAGGGAAATAGACAAATATTTCCAGAGTGCGTGGGATATTTATTCGTGTCTGATGGAGTGCAGTGAAAGTTACCTGACTTTTGTGAACCTTGATGAAACATCAAGCTCTGTCTGGAAAAGCATGAACTGGATACTAGACACATCACAGCCTATGCAGCATGTAATGCCAATGTCAACTTTGGAAGACACCTCTCCGTTGACCAGTTATTGAGCACTGCCAACATTCGTATTCTGAAAGCTAATTGCCCAGCTCACATAGCTCAAGCGTATGGAAGCATATAGTAGACCTAATTCAAATGCTAATGCAATATGAGATTGCAATTGCATGTTCCACTTTTTCATGCATTCTTTCAGACAATATTCTAATTCAAATGCAATTCTAATGATTTGCATTTTCATTTTCATGTACCTGATGTGCACATTCACTGTCAATATTAAAATTATAATGCAAAGCCATTTGACATTTAATTTTCAAAGTCATGCGCTGCTTTGTAGCTGACAAAATTCAAAAGTTCATTCTAATGTGCAAATGACTATGCAATCCCAAAATAGCATATTCATTTGCCACTTTTGCCTGCGTTATTTGAGTCAATATTCAAATTGTAATGCAATAATGTGATACGCAATTGCATTTACATGTTCTAGGAAACACATCCGCTTTACAGCTGACAAAATTCAAACTCTCTATGCAATTCAAACGCATCCGGGTACTTTGCTCTCCCGTCATGTCCACGCCCCTTTTTGGGTGATAGAAGTGGAGAAGTTTGACTGGCGGTCAATGGACATTTCTGGTCTTTGCTACTTTAATCCGATAAAATAAGAAAACCGTAGTGCTTTTTAGATATTAGGAGCCCAACTCCGATGGCAAGATACAACATTTACATTTACATTTTTGGCATTTAGCACAGACACCTTATTCCAAAGCGACTTACAATCAATACATTTGAATACTAAGCATGAGAATCATCAGTCCACCATTCGTAGCAGGAAGAGTAATCCAGCTCAGGCCCGGGGCCATTGATAGAAGGAAAAACCTTCTCCTATCACCTTCTTCTAAAACCTAGTCTTTTTACACTGGAGGAACAGAGAAACAGTACAAGGGGGGCAATAGAAGTTCTTAGGGACACAGTAGAGGGGAAAGCGGGTGTCTTTACTAGACGTAGTGGTGAGAGGCAGAAGATGTCTCAGGAGGAGCAGTTAAGGTGTAACCTGAAGAGATGGGTCTTCAGTCTACGACGGAAGATGGGTAGTGACTCTGCCGTTCTGACAGCCGTGGGGAGATACAATTGAGCAATACAATAATAGAATGGTAAAAAATTATAATGTTGTGTCCGTGTGCATGCATTTATCATTATAGTCCATAAAGCATCTAGTGGGACTTGGTGTAGTTCCTTCCCATCCGGGCATCAAAGCTGTAGCCTAATAAAAAAAAGAAGACAGTACATTTAAAATGATTGCCCACTGTTACCAACACACATCTTTTACAAAATACTACTATGTTCATAAAATAGAATTGCTTACAATGACAAATACCTGAAGTGCTGGTGACTCATCAAGGTGTCATCTCTCAGAACCTCTCACCTCGTCATTCTGTAACAAAGATGTCAGGTCAGAGGTGTGGACACACTGCTAGTGTAGGTTTTCCATAGACTCTCAGTGTATTGTTGTACTGTAAGGAGTAGGCTAGTGAAATAATTTCAATCCACAGTATTATTCTACAGCAAATCTACATATCATTGAATTAATCCTTATTTTTGATATAAGGATTACATTAGCGACAACATTAGCGTTCATTACAAAAGCATTTACTTTTTCTATAATCTATTATATCTCTAACAAAGCTAGCTAGCTAGCTAACAAGCTAATACTTGTTTGGCTAGCTGGTACACACAAACACACTAAAATGGTGCATGAAACATATTACACTATGTTTAGTAGGTCTCCAACAAATGTATTTATTCATTTTGTTTTATCTTTGACAACGTATTTCTTCCTCCCACCATCTCATTAGTTTTGGAGAGGGGTGGCATAATTGTGGTGAGCAGTTTCAGTGGTCTGATAACTGATGCTAACAACGGGGCTATCTACCTTACTCACAGGGCTGCCAAGTCTCACGCAATCACCGTGAGACTCACGCATTTCAACCAGTTCTCACGCTCTCACGCCGCATCTCTATTTCTCACGGCGAGAAATAACAACTTTTATTTTTGAATTTCCTTGAAAGAAAGCTACCGGACATGACTTTCGTGGCATCTTTCTGCAAGCGCGTTAACTTGAGTCTGCAATCGAAGCGGCAGGCGAGCGCTGATGGAAGAACCTGTGTTCACAGCTTTTAGACCGGCAGCTTTTAGACCGGTTGGGCTGGACATTGTCAATTCCATCTGGCAACCGTGGTAGCAAAATATGTGCATACATTAGATTACAACATCGTATCTGGTAGCCTACTGGACTGGGTTGCACCAATATGGCGTAAGTCATTACTACTAAACCCCTAGTTGTTACTAGTTAGTTTCAAACTAGTTGTTTACTAATTTCGGTTGCACCACGCCAATCTTTTGCCAATCTTAGCTAGTAAATACTCCGTTTTGGTAACTGCTTTTTGTTTCTCTACTGTAACATAACCAGGTACATTAATAATAATAATTATTATTAATAATTACAATTTACAATACAAATACAACAATTGGGGGTCCCTCCCAAAAAAATTCACCCACCAAGCCCTCATTCTGACCCAGGAAAAACCCTGGTATGTACTGTATAACATGATAGCCATCTATGAGCAATGCACTGTATATAACATGATGACCACGGGTCTTTCTGCTGCTGACCAAGGGGCTGAGTCCTGTTGATGGGGCCAATTTTTCTTTTAGAGTCTGTAGGCTACTGTATTTGTTTATTAAGATTTCATAAATATGGTATATTGTCTGAATTTTTTTCTTGTTTTATAAAATGTTATTATTTATTATTTTCATTTCTTGTGCTGGTTTATTATGAACAACATGTAAAATTGCAGGAAACTAGCACAAATAATTGGGTGGGAGAGAGGGGCCGCCGCTGCCAAAACGTGCACAGTTTTGGGTCGCTCCACCGCCAAAAAATCTCACTCCAAACTTTTGGTGAAACTTGGCTGCCCTGCCAATAAGTCTTAGAAGTCTGCGTGTGTATAGCCTACATTTATTGTATATTTGGGTTCCATAGAATAATAAGTTATGATAGTGTGATTCCTCCTTCTCAGAGCGTCAATGTGTTCCTTTAAAACCATGTAGGCTACTATCATTAACAAAGCAACATTCTCTATGTATGGTTCCTCTTCTGTGTTCAAGCGTCTGTCTGGTAACAGTAAACTGGATAAAGGTTTAATGTCTTGGTCAGCTCAATTCTGGTCCATTGCAAGATGTCAGTATGGCCGAGCGGTCTAAGGCGCCAGACTCAAGGTGAAAGTCCTTCCTGATAAAGGAGTATTCTGGTCTCCGAATGGAGGCGTGGGTTCGAACCCCACTGCTGACACATTTTAAGTAGAGCATGGCAGGTGTTAGCAATGTTGACTCATTCAATGTTCTGTAAGATACATTATTATAACATCGAGTTCAACCTCAAGGTACCATAACACTGCATGGTCTCTAACAAGCGCTATATAAATATAATTTATTATTATTATTAACAAGAACATACAGCATAGTCAGTGGCTCGATGTAGCTCAGTTAGAAGGGCATGCTGCTAACAATGCTAATCACCATGACTTTGATTACAACTGGAACTGTCTATAGCCTATCCATATGAATGAATGAATGAATGAATGAATGAATGAATGAATGAATGAATGGTCTTTATTGTCATTTATATAGTACAGGTACCATACAACGAAATTTGGGAGGGGGGGCTCCCCTGGTGCTAGGAAAAAAAAACTAAAAACAAGAAGGGAAAAGAGCTGGTTTACATAAATAAAGGCTATATACACTATCCACTATACTATACAAATAAAACACTGTGCTGTACTCTATGCTATGCTATACATATCCTAACATTTCCTATCTCTGAACCTTATGTACCCGAGGGTTGTCATATTGCACATAGTGTTATTGCACATTCATATGCTCATTCAGCTGTACATTCCTTCGGTTCATAGTCTACTCAATGGCATGTGTGCTTGTCATATTATAAAACATATCATTTGCCAGATATATTCAGGTAATTACACGTATAGCAAGTGTATACAGCTGTTGTATTATCGTGTCTGTCTGGTGTGACAGTAAAGGTTTAATGTCTTATTCAGCTCAGTTCTCAAATTGATTTACAATTGTCGGGATGGCCGAGAGGTCTAAGGCGCCAGTCTCAAGACTTAACTCCCTTGAGACTGGAGGCGTGGGTTCGAACCCCACTTCTGACAACGATTTTGTGGTTCAGATGATAGACTACTAGAGCATAGTGTTAGTGTTCATCTAGGTTACGTGTCCTTTTTAGTTCATGTAGGAGCTGAAGTATAAAAGTATACTATTATTCTCTCATAGCAATTCGAGAATTAAAATAAACAGTGATCGGTGAAAACTGTCTGAAAGCAATGCGTTTGCCAGACTTCTTCTAGTCTTCGTCGGAGACTAGTTCGTTTGCTGAAGTACTGAAAGTCGGAACAGCGCCACAAAACCAGCCAGTGGCCGAGGATATAATACACTATAGTATGATACTAAGGTCTGCCATATGTAGCGAGTTGTAATGCGTTATTTACTCACTGTATTAGGGAGTGTTTACTAGGCCACACAGGTGTTAGCTTGTTAACTAGCTAGCTTTATTAGAAGCTTGTTTGTTTTTGTTAGCTGACTTAGCGTGGTTTTGTTTGTTGTGTTGTTCACAAGTTATTGTGTGTGTCTGTGTGTGTGTGTGTGTGTGTGTTTACTACACTAGCCAAACAAGTGTTAGCTTATTAGCTAGCAGAGCTGCCAAGTCTCACGCAATCACCGTGAGACTCACGCATTTCAACCAGTTCTCACGCTCTCACGCCGCATCTCTATTTCTCACGGCGAGAAATAACAATTTGTTTTACGGGACTTGAGTTTCGTGGCATCTTTCTGCACGCACGTTAACTTGAGTCTGCAATCGAAGCGGCAGGCGAGCGCTGATGGAAGAACCTGTGTTCAACCTGTGTCCCTCAAAAAAAATGTGCCTGCGCTACGCGCGCACAAGATCAACCACCAAGGCCGCATTCTGACCCAGGAAAAACCCTGGTATGTAGCCTACTGTATAACATGATAGACATCTATGAGCAATGCACTGTATATAAGATGATGACCACAGGTCTTTCTGCTGCTGACCAAGGGGCTGAGTCCTGTTGATGGGGCCCAATTTTCTTTTAGAGTCTGTAGGCTACTGTATTTGTTCATTAAGATTTCATAAATATGATATATTGTCTGAATCTTTGTCTTGTTTTATAAAATGTTAATTATTTTCATTTCTTGTGCTGGTTTATTATGAACAACATGTAAAATTGCAGGAAACTAGCACAAATAATTGGGTGGGAGAGAGGGGCCGCTGCCGCCAAAACGTGCACAGTTTTGGGTCGCTCCACCACCAAAAAATCTCACTCCAAACTTTTGGTGAAACTTGGCAGCCCTGCTTACTCACAAAACATCAAATAACTGTTTGGCTATCCTAAGTAAACAATACAAAATCCTAGTAAACAACACATGTAACTCACTAAAACTTACCCAAGAACACAGCAGAAGGTCTGTGCAGATGACTGTCCCAAGAATAGTGAACTGATGTGGAGATCAATGTCTGAAATTCCGTTGTCATCTGTCATCGTCAGATTCGGAGTTCGGAGTTCCCGTTATGTATAGTCCAGTATGAAGGAGTTCATTAATTGCCCACTGTCGATATTTCTGCCTGCTTTTGAAATTCTGTTAGCATTAGCGAGAGCTTCAGCTTCAGCTCCATCTTGTAAATTTGTCAACAGGTCCAGACGCACACACATGGCTTCTTACATACAGCTGGGGTGGGCGTGGCTACACACACTGCCACACTAATAGGAATAATACCCCCCACCCGACTTTGCTAACTAAATGTAGGTATTTAGTGAATGTAAAACTGTTGGATATGACATCGAGTGGGTTCTTCATCGCTTCGTTTGTCGTCCTATGCCAAAAACCGTAAAACACATTTTTTCACAACAAGACTTGTTTGGCTCGATTGTGAGGTTTCACAATTGCCGAGATGGGGACCTTTTAATCAAACCCTGTCACATATTTCATCATGAGATATTAGTCATTCAACTAATACAAGATAGCTCTGATTCAATAATTCATTATCGTTGTCTTTATGCCCTGTTGCGTTTTCAACAAACGTAGAACTAGCTAGCTATCTAACGGCGGGCATCACCGCGTCTGTCTCTCGTCAACAACGAGAGCTGCAAGTGTCTTGCTATGAACTCATAAGACAACACCGTATTAATCTATATGAACAATATTGATCAAGTCATTATATGAAGGTAGCTGTACTTACCACAGGTGATGACAGCCAGTCCACTGTGATTGACAGCCGACAAGTTCCCAACGTTTCACTCATTGCGCATGCGCTTAGCGTCGACTTGCCGGTGTGTGATGACGCGCTGGCTACCGTTAAAGCATTGGACGACATGATTGGCAGCACTAAAGCAACCACTAAAGCATTGGGCGACATGATTGGGCACCACTAAAGCATTTGGCGATATGATTGGATGTGCACGTTCATGCGCTCATGTTAAACTGGTAGCGCTTCCCATCGGATCTTTAAAGCCAGGATGTGACAAAGGGGTTTTTCAACATGGAATTGTGCAGTGTCCTGAGAGTATAGTTGTCTTCCAAGCAGTTGACCCCGGTTTGATTCCTGGCCAATACAACTTAGGATCCTTTTTCCCTTGCCTGCAGTTCCAAAGGCGCTGGACTGACACTTCAGTCTCATTAAAAGCATGTGTTCCAACCGCACCTGTGCCTTCAATATTGAAGCTGTGTCTGTGCACAAGGAAGCTATTGGATGATGTCTCTTTTGAATGAGCTCTACGAATGAAGTGCCGGATGCTTTGCATTGTTTCTCCACGGCTGCTATGTCCTCTGTTTACACAATTGTATTATTTACACAAAATAATTGTTTGATTTAATATCCAAACTGTTGGAGTACAGAGCTAAAAGAAGAAATGTTTTTACATTTTTCAAAAGAAAAGTCAGATCATTACATCAGATCCCGATATGTGGACCAAAGCATTAGAATGTGACACAAATGCCTCCTCTTTCTAACACTTACAGGTTATGTGAAGGATTGCTTCACTATAGTGACGGGGCACCTGGGAGGATGTGGGCTTCTTGACATTGAAGATGTGAGACCTGGGAGTTGATGAGCGCTTAGCATTGGGCATGTTCTGGAAGTGCTGTGGTCTCACACTCTATGTGGCCCAGCAAGGTGAGGGTGTCAACTGAGCCAGCTGGTTGGTCAAGTAGTAGGGAGCACAGGTGGAGGTAGAAAGGTGGAGGGGTTGGTAGTCTGGTAGGGGTTGATGACTGGGTTGGGCACGGCGTGGACGCTGGCCATCCTCTGGATTCCCTGGTTGATTTACCTGATGATAATAATAATACTGCATTTTATTTATAGGCACTCAAGGACACCTTACAGAGCATAATTAAAAAACAAGCAACAGATTCAAACAGGTTCAAACAGTGATTCAAACAAACCAAAACAAACAAAACAAGACAAAACAAAATACTTAAAAACAACCATCAATAAAAAATACTCCAGTTTAAAAAGGTGCGTTTTCAGGCAGGATTTGAAGGTGGAAAGAGAATCAGTGTTGCGGATATCTTGTGAGATATGGGGGTGCAAGATTGTGAAGGGCCTTGAAAGTGAGGAGCAGAATTTTGAAGTCGATGCGGTATTTAACGGGAAGCCAATGGAGTTGTTGAAGAACCGGAGTGATATGATCTATGGAAGGAGTGCTGGTAATGATACGGGCGGCTGAGTTTTGGACCAGTTGGAGCTTACGCAGAGATTTGTGAGGAAGACCAGAGAGGATGGAGTTGCAATAATCAATACGGGATGTGATGATCCTCCTTGTACTGGGACAGAGGTCAGGGTCCACGATGCAGCTGTTCATAGCCTTAGTTCCCTCCTCCAAACAAAGCCAAAGTCGTTGCTGATTCCACCTTCCAACTTCACCTTTGCACTGGTGATTGTTGAGAACTCTGGTAATTGTTGAGAACTCTGGTGATTGTTGAGAACTCTGGTGATTGTTGAGAACTCTGGTGATTGTTGAGAACTCTCGTCACCGAAGCCATCATACAGGTTCTTCACATCTAATACCCTGGTAGAGAAAAATCTTGTTTAGTGTGATATTATTCACAGCACTATTTTATTTAATATTTCTCATTTCTCAAATACATCAGCGATGATTAGTACTAACGTTCAAGTACTCAACTTCTGGGTTAGTATTAGCAAAGCAGAAGGTCACAAACCTTGTATCTGGTACTGCGTTCCTGCTTCATGTGCTCAGGTCGATACATCAGCAGTCTGGCGCTACCCTTTCTTCTCAGCACGGCTCACATATACATACAGGTCTACCATGAATTTCCTTGCTATTCATGTTATTAACAGCCTTCTGGACATCCTCCTGCCTTTCAATGTTTCACCGTCAGCTTTCTGTTGAAAGTTGACACAGGTATATCCAAGGGATCGTCAAGTGATGTCCCACCAAGCGAATAGTGAGAATTGGACAAATAGGGCTGAATGTCTCATGCAATATTGTGTCTGCGAGATCTTGGTGGAGATCTCCAACATACAAGGAGGCAACTAATAACAACATTTACGTTAATAATTTAGCTTTGGCTGTTTAAAAAAAATAAAAAAAATAAGATGCCTTGAGGCCCTGTTTAAAAGTAGGGCTTTGGGGAGGGCCAGGAAGATCATGGCTGACCCCGCACACCCAGGACACGGTCTCTTCGCCCCGCTCCCCTCAGGCAGGAGGATGCGGTCCATAAATACTGTGAAGGTCCGACATACAAACAGCTTTTTCCCCACAGCCATCCGGCTCCTAAATGCCGCTGGCCTGACCCCTATCTATCTACCCTCCCTCCACCCCCACCCAGAGAGCTTTGGACTGTCTGGATATGAACACTTGAACACTTGATCTCTGCACTTTATATTTATATTAATTATGACTCTTGCACTTTGATGTTGGTTTGCACTGTCTTGTCCTGTCTTGCACCTGTCCTTCTGTAAACCGTGCTCCATGGTACCAAACCAAATTCCTAACATGTTTACATGTCATGGCAATAACGTCTTCTGATTCTGATTCTGATTCTGATTCTGAAGATGTGTGCTCTATGCAGGAGGAATGCCAGAGAAATTAATTTAATGTGGAGCTAAATTCCAGAATCCCAGCTACGTGTGTTGTGTCAGTTACAGTTACATGTATCCACATAAATACTTGATCTAGTTCAATTTCTGTATGTGAATGTATAGAACAGTTCTTACTATTACCACGGTCATGCTCAACAATGTAGGGGTTCGGGAGGATTCCTTCTCCAGGAGATTTATTAGCTCAACAAATACAAAATACTCATGCCGGCGGGTGAACAAAGACTTTCTTCCATGATGTCTACATTATACACACACATCATATGGGGAAGCTATACTTGGGGTCTACGTTAGCTCCAGTACAGGAGTGTCACATGTCTCTGTGTGTTGCATACATTCTGCATTCCAGTGTGCACCTGGATGTGGAGCGTCAACACCGCCCACTGGGCAAATTAGCGTGGGCTTACTTGTTCATTTCCACCTTTTTACTGATTTTCCCTGTTTGTCTCTCACTTGAAGTATATCAATTACATTTACTGTTGACTTAATTAGGTATGTTAAGGTTAATACCCAGCTCACAAGGGATCCATATGTTTGTCTGTCGGTGCACGTCCATGGATCGAATAATATTATACCGAAGTGGATGAGAGTACGCACGCACACGCACGTTGGCACAGAGATGGTTTGAGTTCACTTTTAAAATGTAGGAACCTCATCTATTTTCAGGGCTTGAGGTATGTCAAGCAGATCAGGAAAATCAATACAAGAGTGTGAGAACATAAAGTCTCAATGTCATTTTTCAAGTGTGGTTAATTTGAAGCATTTTGCAACAAAAGTGTGTTTCAATGAATTTGGGACAGATATGCAATGTTGCTTCTTTTCACTCAAAGGTTATGGTTTGGGCATGTATGGCTCCCACTGGAATTGGCTCACTCGTCTTAGGCCGCGTTCGCAAATTCACTCTGAGAGCGTTGGAGCGTCCACATGACTCCCTCTTGTCCAATCAAATTACTTGGTTCCATTCTGACATTGAACCCAACGTGTGCTCCGGCGAATTTACGAACGCAGCCTTAATTGTTGAGGTAACCGATGACAGCAGTAGCAGGATTAATTGTGAAGTGTACAGAAACATCTTGTCAGTCCAAGTACAAGCCAATTCCTCCAAACTCATTGGACAGCGCTTCATCATATAGCAGGTCAATGACCCAAAACATGCTGCCATAGCAACTCGGGAGGTTTTCAGGCCCCAAAAGTGGAAAGTTGTTGACTGGACAGAATGAAATCCTATTGAACTTGCGTTTCATTTGCTGAAGAGAAAACCTAAGGCAAACATCCTCAAAACAAACAACAACTGACGATGGCTGCAGTCAGACAGGCCTGGCAGAGCATCACCAGAGAAGATACCCAGCATCTGGTGGGGTCAATGGGACTTAAGGCAATTAGTGCATGCAAGGTTTGAAGGATGAAAGGAGTGTCGACAAAATACTAAACATGAATCTGTCCCATGTCATCCCTCTCTTTCACACCCTTTACAGGCTCCTGGTAGCAGATTCAAGACCCTGCTGCTTGCCTACCAGTCGGCAAAGGGAACAGCCCCTTCCTACCTGCAAACAATGGTCACCCCCCCCCCCCCCCCCCCCATACACCTGCCCGTTCATTCCGCTCTTCCGCCACTGCTGGCTACTGGCACCACCGCCTCTACGTGGATGCAGCAGTCGCGCTACCCGGTCAGGCTCTTCACTGTCCTGGCGCCCCATTGGTGGAACGAGCTTCCTACTGCTGTCAGGACTGCAGAGTCACTCCCTATCTTCCGCCGTACACCGAAGACCCATCTCTTCAGGCTACACCTTAACTGTCCCTCCTGAGACCTCTACATTTTATTACATGATTTACTTTTTCTTGCTATGACTGATGGATAGATGATTCACTTACTTAGTCAAATGTATTTGTTGTAAGTCCCTTTACATAAAGGCGTCTGCTAAATGCCAAAAATGTAAATGTAAATGTAACTTCTGGGTACCCTGAAAAAGGAGGACGATGCATAAGAAGTGTTGTAATGGTGAAACGAATTATGTCCACAACTACCATCAACCAACATGCTGTGGTCATTTAACTGAAGGCAGAGAGTTCTACAGAGCTGAACCAGCCAATTACCATAGATCATGTATGAACATTTAATGCAATAAAGGACAACTGACGTAAGTGATTGAATCCTGACTGAATCTTATGAATGTTATATGGATATGTATATTTATATGGATATGGATATATACTGTAACTAATTTGTTCATGCTAGCAACATGAGTTTATATCCAGTAAACCTTGCTAACATGAACAAATAGCAGTACAAACCATCCATTCATGTATTAAAGTAAATCATTTATGAACTAATTGAAATTATTTGTTAACGGTCTGTTGATGTATTAGTTAATTATTTCTTCACATGAACTACTGCATTCATTAATGTCAATTTGTATACCCTTATTGGAAAGTCTTACCTAATTTCCCTTTCTGTCATGTTTATTTCCCTTGTTAGTATGTGTACTTTGGCAATATAAGATTTGTTATTATACAAATAAAGCTTATTGAATTGAATTGAGAGAAAGAGAGAGAGAGAAATTAATAAAAAAAATCCCCTTTATTGGGACAACACATAACAAAGTATTCCACAGACACCTAACCACTCAGGATATCAAGGAAAGAAAAAGGCTACCAAGGTTACCTGGAGAAAGAGGTCAAACAAAGGTGTATTCATATACACAGAATACAGCAGGTCCTGAATAGTGTCAATAAATATTTACTTTACAAGCAACCGCTCAACAGTGCAAATATCAAAGATAAAAGAAGATTACACGATAATAAAACAATTAGGCAATAAGTGTAAATAAGCCTATAACCTAATATTTCAATAACATTGGGTAGTTCAGATCAATACAGCTAGGTAGTTTACATCAATACAACTGGCTAGTTTACATCAATACAACTGGCTAGTTTACATCAATACAGCTAGGTAGTTAACATCAATACAACTGCATTGCAAAACCGCTGCATCTCAGCTGCTGTATCTGTATACCCGCCTTTCAACTCATT
>NC_137675.1:7506150-7516150 GCF_963989245.1 Nansenia antarctica | reverse complement strand
CTTTCCTGAGAAGAGCCTCGGTGTTGTCAGTCCAGTCCAGTTTGTTATTAATTTGTACTCCCAGGTACCTGTAGGAGTCCACCCTCTCGACTTCCACCCCCTTGATGGTGATGGGGGCTGGGGTCCTTCTCTTCCTCCTAAAATCCACCACCAACTCCTTTGTTTTGCTGGTGTTAAGCAAAAGGTAGTTGGTGTCGCACCACTGCACAAAGCTCTCCACCAGGGCCCTCTACTCCTCATCCCTGTCGTCTGTGATGTAACCGACGATAGAGGAGTCATCAGAAAACTTCTGCAGGTGGCACTGGTCGGAGCTAAACTGGAAGTCGGAGGTATAGAGGGTGAAGAGAAAGGGTGACAGAACAGTTCCCTGGGGGGCACCGGTGTTGCACACCACCACCTCAGACTGACAGCCCTGCAGTCTCACATACTGACGTCTGTCTGTGAGGTAGTTGTGGATCCAAGCCGTCAGGGAGTCCTCCACACACATCACTGCTAGTTTGTCAGCCAGCAGTGATGGCTTGATAGTGTTAAATGCACTGGAGAAGTCGAAGAACATGGTCCTCACCATGCTCTGTGGCCTCTCCAGGTGTGTGTAGGCCCTGTGCAGCATGTAGATGATGGCATCCTCCACCCCCATGCTCTCCTGGTATGCAAACTGCCGGGGGTCCAGGAAGTCCTTCACCTGGGGCTTAAGGTGTTGCAGCACTAGCCTCTCCAGGATCTTCATGACCTGTGGTGTCAGGGCGACAGGTCTGTAGTCATTTGGGGTGCTGGGCCGTCCCTTCTTTGGCACTGGGACGATGCAAGAGGTCTTCCAGAGCTGTGGCACCCTCCTCAGTCTTAGAGATAGACTGAAGAGATGTTGGAATGTGTCCGCCAGCTCTCCAGCACACACCTTCAGAACCCTGGGGTTGATGTTGTCTGGACCTCTGGACTTGTTCACATTCACCCTGGAGAGCTGCCTTCTCACCTGCTCAGATGTTATAAAGCTGTGAGTACAGGTGTCTCCAGGTGTGAAGCATGCTCCCTGGCTCCTGGTGTTGGTAAGGGGAGGCAATTGCTGCTGGGGTGTGAGGGGGTCAGGGGGAGTGGGGGCTACTGTTGCCAGGGGTGCGGTACATTGGAGAGGGGAGCATGTTAGATAGATTACCTCCCTTCCACGAATGACAGAATATCTCCCCGGCTCTATAATAATAATAATAATAATAACCCCTGAAATGGACTTGCGGTGTCGAACATTAGCTGTTTTCAGGGTTCGAGTTATGTGGGAGCCAATGGGAGCCAATGGGAGCCAATGGGAGCTGAGCTCCCATAAGGAAGGTCTGAGCTCCCATTCATCAGAGCAACGCATCCGGGTACTTTCCCCTCCCGTCATGTCCACGCCCCTTTTTGGGTGATAGAAGAGTAGAAGTTTGACTGGCTGTCATCTGGGATTTGTAGTTCTTCAGTTGATTTGCCGTGTAGCCTGTGGCTAATTAAAACTTGTAAGTCCCAACGCTGTGTGGGCATGATTCGCGCGCGCGCATGAGAACATTTCGCACTGTTATTATGGAGACCCCCACAAAGCTCAGCTTATAACTGGAACCCTGGCTGTTTTGTTTCTCCACGCACCACACACACATCGAAGAGGCAGTCACCAGAGACAGAAAGGTGAAAATAGGTGAGTCTACTCCCCAATAACACCTCTGGCAATAACATGTTTATATGCAAACCGAGCGTCGGGTTTCATTCCCCGATCGCTACCAATTAAACCAGTTATTCATTGATTCTAACCGTTAGGACCTTGTTACCCAGCTTGAATGTTCCATACTTGACCTTTAAGGCTGTAGTTGGCAAAATGGAGATGATTATAGCAGATTATACAGCAGTTAGTTCCGACCAAGTAATTTGATTGGATACGAGGCATTCCATGAGTGCTGATATACAGTATAACAGCACTGGGACGTTTATCTTGTATCACTCCGAAATGACCGTTACAGTTTTTTTACGATTGCTAACTCACCATGTTCAATACTGAAGTCACAGAGTCACAACTCTTCATACAGTCTGCATTCGTAACACTCATGTTGGCCAATCACTTCATTCATGTCTCAAAAGAAATTCGTTCAACTGGCAACAATGTTCACTCAGAAGCATACACTGTCATTCATAACATTCTGACTTACAAAACACTAACAACAGGGAGCATTACATAGTTTGAATGATTTTCACAAGAATGAATATTTCATTATAAAAATTGTTTGATTTATAGTAATCATAGACAGAATAGTTGACTGTAAAACTGTAAAGTATTAGGCAACAAGAATGAATCAGAAACAACACAATTTGCTTCTATCCTTTATTCTATCTTTTGCTTCTATCCTTTATATTCTATGTTTTATCCTTTTTTTCAGTAACTTTGCAGAAAGAGACTTTCCCCCACCTTATCTCTCCCCCCCCCATCCCCCACCTTATCTCTCTACCCCCCCCCCCCCCACACTCCTCCCCCCCCCCGCCCATGCCACCCCGCCCCACCCCCCCCACTCCTCCCCCCCCCCCGCCCATGCCACCCCGCCACCCCTCCCTTCTCTACAGTATTCTGTGGACACACAGTATATGGCGCCGCACAGGGCAGCTATGGTTTTACAGTTTGTTCTGTCTGCACTGCTGTCTGTCCTGTGTTGTTTTGTTTGCATTGCATTTATTTAGAAAAGTAGAAAAGCTCTACAGGGCGCCGATTAGATAGAAGATGTTCTACAGAGGGTGATGTAACCCCTCCCTCCCCTCCCTTCCCCCACCCCTCCCCTGCTGTTATGTCTCGCCCCCCCCCCCCCTTTTCCTTGTAATCTTTGGTTGTATATGTTCTATTGTAAAGCGCTTTGAGTTGCATTTCATGTACGAAAGGCGCTATATAAAAAAAGCTTTACTTACTTACTTACTAAAGTAAGTTACGGTACATTTACTTGTGTATAATGAAAAGTGAAAAATAAAGTGGAAGATGCAAAGTTCAAATAAAAAAAGAAAAACAGAAATTCCAGGGCTACAATACAATAGCAATCACACCAAAAATGTCTCACTCCTGAGGATTTTGGTCCACCCTCTGGTCTGCATCTGGTCACATCTAATGTCTTCCCAGACAATGAATCTAGTCTATTTCATTTCATTGTATATATTCTGCTACTGTAATATTTTCTAGACATTTCAATATGATTACTGCAAATAGTGAAAATACCACCGCTCATCCCTTATGAGACTTTGCTGAGGTTCTGGAACTGAAGAGTATCAATAGAGTGCAAAATAACAGCATCTGCACACTCAAACACTGTGCAAAAAAACAGTTTATTGCGAGCTTTCTGTCGTATATGATAGGAATATGATTACTGCAAAATTGCACCAAATAATTCAGTTTTCAATGTGTTCTTCAGAGTTTTGAACACAGTATGTTAGCAATGAAAACATGTGTTGCAAAAACATAGTATTTTGCAGGTGGGGGAGTTTGAATGAGAGAAGTGTTATGGCATTTGGAGAATGTAGTCATTGAATGCATTCTGTATGAAAGCAATGCACAATTCACAGAGAAAGAGTCACCGTTTTGTTCACATGGGTTTCTGCTCTGCTGACTGTATGAAGAGTTGTGAAACTGTGGTTTCAGTATTGAACATGGTGAGTTAGCAATCGTAAAAAAACTGTAATACAAAGTAGCTAGCCTGCAGATGTTTGTGTTCAGGTTACTAGGCAACAGTCCAGTTGCAGACCAATTTTTTGTTGACGGAGCGAAAATAAATGATTAAAGAAACAAACAAATCATAATCTGTTGTCACTTATTACTGTTAACTAATAAATGGTGCTGTAGAACTGCAATATCACACTCGAGGTCGTGCTGTTATACTGAATATCTTCGGTATAACAGCACCATTATACCGAAGATGGTGCTGCCTGCGGCCTCGTACCTACGACCCAATCACAGCCGTGCTGATATTCAGTATAACACACTCCCTCTCGTGTGATATTGCTTAATCATCTCGCGAATCAACAGGAGATGAAAAGGAATTTGTTTCAATAAATAAAGTGTCAACGGGGTGCTTAATGGCGTGGCACACAAATGCGCATACCACATCATTACAACATGGCCTTGCATGGTAGCTTGCTGCTATTTATGGGTGAATGAGAGGCCATTGTAAAGCATTGGAATCAGTCCATTTTACAACATCTACTCTCGTCATACCGTTTCTTTTAGTCATCACACATCCTCTCACAGGCCCCACATCCTCTCATAGACCTCACACTCTCATAGGCCTCGCATCCTCTCATAGCCTCACATCCTCTCACAGGCCTCACATCCTCTCATAGGCCCCACATCCTCTCACAGGCCCCACATCCTCTCATAGACCTCACATCCTCTCATAGCCTCACATCCTCTCACAGGCCTCACATCCTCTCATAGACCTCACACTCTCATAGCCTCACATCCTCTCATAGCCTCACATCCTCTCATAGACCTCACATCCTCTCACAGGCCCCACATCCTCTCACAGGCCCCACATCCTCTCATAGACCTCACACTCTCATAGGCCTCACATCCTCTCATAGGCCCCACATCCTCTCACAGGCCCCACATCCTCTCACAGGCCCCACATCCTCTCACAGGCCCCACATCCTCTCATAGGCCTCACATCCTCTCATAGACCTCACATCCTCTCATAGACCTCACACTCTCATAGGCCTCGCATCCTCTCATAGCCTCACATCCTCTCATAGACCTCACACTCTCATAGGCCCCACATCCTCTCATAGACCTCACACTCTCATAGGCCTCACATCCTCTCATAGCCTCACATCCTCTCACAGGCCCCACATCCTCTCATAGACCTCACACTCTCATAGGCCTCACATCCTCTCATAGGCCCCACATCCTCTCACAGGCCCCACATCCTCTCATAGACCTCACACTCTCACAGGCCCCACATCCTCTCATAGCCTCACATCCTCTCATAGCCTCACATCCTCTCACATGCCTCACATCCTCTCACAGGCCTCACATCCTCTCATAGCCTCACATCCTCTCATAGCCTCACATCCTCTCATAGCCTCACATCCTCTCATAGCCTCACATCCTCTCACAGGCCTCACATCCTCTCATAGGCCCCACATCCTCTCATAGGCCCCACATCCTCTCATAGGCCCCACATGCTCTCATAGGCCCCACATTCTCTCATAGGCCCCGCATTCTATCATAGGCCCCACATCCTCTTATAGGCGCAGGCAGCAGCGAATACCCTGGGGTTTATGTTTTAGTGACTTGACAAGGATAAGATCAAGGCTTTGGCTTTGATAATGCAACCTGTAGAGTACAGAATGAAGTTAGGAATGTTCACCTTCGACAGGAGTGCAGATTTTGTGTTTCAATAGGATTGAGAATGGATAGAAAAGTAGCCTAGGAGGGGCTTTTTTTCATAAATGGCTGTGACAGAGATGCCTAGTACATCTTGTATGGTGAGCAAAAGTGTTTTGTTTTTTCCTGGAAGTTTAATTTCCCCTTCATCCTCCCCGAGGCGTTTAGTAACAATGGCCAGGGTGCTAATAGTCTCTAAATTCCTGCTTCGGTAAAGACCTACTGACGTATTGACATTATGTTGCGATTCCCTCTTTGTAACCTAACAAAAAAAATGAAATGAGAGAGAGAATGGTTTGTGATTTCAAAGCCCTGCTTAATCAGCTCGCTAGATAGATTACCTTTGCTTGAATGTCAGAATATCTCCTAGGCAATAATTGGTCAAATCAAGCTGATTATTGCAGATGCCCTCATGAATACATTAAGGTGAACGGTGGAAATGTTTTCAATATATAAAATGTTATTTTAACGGGGGTTATGTTATGGAAATATTAACGTATCAAAATAGAAAATAGAAATAGGTAGCCTGGTTTACAAGCATGTCAGACAACCGGAGAGAACAGTTTACAAGCATATCAGACAACCCTGGCAGTGAAACGTCCTCAGAAAAGTGACCTCAAGACAGACAACAGGGATTTTTATACACAGGTCACAAACCTGCCCTCAGGTGAGGTCCAAACCAATCACACTGAGGGGAGGTCATAGACGAGGGAGAGGGATGAAGGTGATGTGGGTGAATTTAGCCCTCCCTTCCCCATGGTAACACAAAGGTAGAGAGGGAGGGCTCAGGAGTGAACAAAGGCAGTGCCATCACTCTGCCGTGGGTCAACATTGTTGGCTTTCTAGGCGTCAAGTCAGGCTAGGGAAAACAAAAGGAGGTAAACTATTCAAATGTACCTGTTGTTGGGCAGATGTAGAATCTTGAGCAGAGGAAAGCGGTTTTCATTGTCTACCATGACTGGGGTCGTCAATGTGTTAATTTGTCCAGACAATCTGATTGAGTCACAAAAGTAAAGAAGTAAATATCTTATCAATAGATAAAATGTCTTATCAGGCATATTATTCCACGACGGGGATCAAGCATTGGGTCTAGCTCATGTTTTTCAAATCTCCTTATCTAGCCTACTCTCATACCATTTGTTTTAGTCGTCTAAGGCTTTTTGTTCATCTTGAGGAGGCGGATCTGCCAGTGTTGATAATGGTGTATATGTCATGAGAATGTCAGATCTTTTCATATTCAAAAATGTCTGGATATGCATAAATGCATATGAATGTTGAGTGGAATATGGCAGCCATGTTTTTCATCCAATCATGTTGGAATTTGTCACACATCTATGTCATAGTACTGTCTTGACGCTCACCAAGTGTCACATTAATTAGCATAAATATGGCCGGAATATCCTTATTTGCATATTTCATTATTTATGGTGTTGATTAATTTATGTGTTTTTTGTACAGAATTAGAAATAGCGGAAAATATTTGGTGACATGTATTTTCAGTCCAGAGAGCTCGTTTGTTCGACAGGCAGGCGGATCTGCCAGTTTAAGTTTGGTGTCTCTAGGACAAACGGTTAACAAGTTATAGCCTCTATAAGTTGAAAAGTTCAACGTGTTGCTGTAGCGCCCCCCTATGGAATTTTGGCGTCAAAATTGTTGTGAGGGTGTGGACTCGGGTCCTCTATGTACACGCCAAAGCAAAAAAAAAAGTGAACAAATTTGTGGGAGTCATGGTCATTTTTCATGAAAACGGAACAGGGCAGAATAACTAACACTTCCACTTATCACAGTGGTGATATCACAGTGGTACAAGCAACATCATTGGACGGCACTTCACCGTTCTGGCCTAATTAGTGGAAAGTTGGTCACTGGCCAAGTCCATCTCCAGATTTAAACTCTATTGAACATGCATTTAATTTGCTGAAGAGGAGGCTTAATATGATTTATGCATCAAAATTAAAAATCGTTTTTGAACACGGTTTCCCTTGGTCTATTGATGTCACACAAAAGTATGTTAGAGACTCATGCCTGGAGCTTCGGGAACAGTTGCCCGGAGCACTTAAGGTGCGTTCATTTCGATTCTATGGTCTCTGGAAAATAGGCACGTGATTGCGCGGGTGTGGTCTGGCGAGGGTTAAGGGCAAAACATCCTTAAAACAAACAAACAACTGAAGATTGCTGCAGTACAGGCCTGGCAGAGCATCACCATGGTTACAGTACAGGCCTGGCAGAGCATCACCAGAGAAGATACCCAGTGTCTGGTGGGGTCAATGGGTCGCAGGCAGTCTGTGTCGAACCATTCGCATTATAACCTTTTTGTCTTAGAGTCTATGCTTTGGAGAATACTAACCCTGAAAAAACAACAACGTTTTGGATATATTTGTTGAAAATAGTTGGGCTTAGGAAAGTTAATTAAAGTTAAGTTAGGTTAAGCAAAATAAAAAACAGGCAGTCTGTGTGAACTTTATAATCCCCGACAGCTGTAGCTGAGCGGGTCGAGTTTACCAGACATTTTGTTCTGGACATCTTTTTGAACTTTCTTTTTGAACGTCAACAGCTAACAAAAGTAGCCTGGGGGTAAAACACTGCCTGCCTAATAAACCTTGAACACACACAGGCACGTATACACACACACACACACACACACACACACACACATACACACACACAAAACACACACACACACACACACACACACACACCCCAAAAAACACACCCACAAACACACATACATACACACTCAAAGCACATCAATATCCCCTCCGTGCTTTGATCTGATCTTGATGGTCTGGATTCAGTAAATTATTCCAACAGTACTCTCTCTCTCTCCCTCTTTCTCTCTCTCTCTCTCTGTTTCTCTCTCTCTCTCTCTCTCTCTCTGTTTCTCTCTCTCTCTCTCTCTCTCCATGGTTTAATAACAGCATGTGTGTTGTTTTATACATCACAGTGTTGTGGTGTGATGGGATGCTGAGGGGTCTCTGTCTCACCAGTGTGTCCTATTGGTTGTTCTCTGCCACCAGTTACCTCCCTGCCCGTCCCCTGTGACATCACAGATATGACATCACATACAGTATATGACATCACAGATATGGCTCTGGCTCCTCATGGAGAGAGGAGCAGGAAATGAGACGGTGTTTTATTACTAGCCTAACACAAACACATGCAGACAGGGATGCTGATACGTACACACACACACACACACACACACACACGCACACACACACACACACACACACACACACACACACACACACACACACACACACATGCTGTTACACACATGCAGGCAGGCTGATACACAAACACAAACACACACACACACACACACACACAAACTAACACACATATGCACATAGTTAAGGAAAAGTGAAGAGAGGCTAGGGGGACAGAGAGAGAGAGAGACAGAGAGAGAGAGAGAGAGAGAGAGAGACAGAGAGAGAGAGAGAGAGAGAGAGAGAGAGAGCAAGAGCTCTGGGGGAGAGGAGAGACACATATTCATTTCCATCCCTCAGCTGAAATTAAACATGTACTCATTAAAATCAATGTCACTGTTATAATCTGTAATAACTACAGTTCTACACAGCGCCTGAGATTGAACCGGGGCGTACAGAGAGAAATTAATTATCTCGGTTGAGAAGTGATTCCATCACCCGCCTCTCTCAACAATAGCTTGCCCTATTTTCTTTGGGGGGGGGGGGGGGGGGGGGGGGGTTACCGCTCAAAATGTGTAATAATAACTAGAGATACATTTGTGTGCATTTAATTTATTTTGGTTGTAATTTCCTGCAAACTGACTTTTTCTTCTTTTTCTTTTACTGACATTTGAAAGGTCCCAAACACTCTTTTCTCAGTGTTTCTTCTGATAATGTCTGCTATTTAAATGGCGTTCCACATCCTCCTTTGTGGACATGGACTTGGCATACTTACTTCAGTTGAAGTCTGCCCCCTCTCCCCCCCCTTAACTTTTGGGGATACAAAACTATAGAATTAGAATCAATAGAACAGATTATAATAATAACTTTTATTTGTATAGCACTTTTCCTGCAAACGTTGCAGCTCAAGGTGCTCCAATCATTATATAATCATCATTTCATTATTTAGTCATTTAAAAAGATGGGTTTTTAGTCTTGACTTGAACATAATGAGGTTGCATCCCTAATGTAAACTGGCAGTGCATTCCACAATTTTGGTGCATAAAAATGAGAATGCAGCCTCACCAAATCTCTTCTTTTGTGCATGTGGTACACAAAGAACGCCAGCATCAGAAGACCTGAGAGCTCTATTGGGCTGATATGCTAGCAAAAGGTATTTTAGATATTCTGGTGCTGTGCCAGTGAGAGCTTTATAAACAAACAAGATATTTCCACTCAATGCAACACTGCATGGTGGATACACAGTATCTGGGCATATTCAGTGTGGTGTTTGGGATGTTTCATGTTATTACCTTTCTATGTAGACTCTTGAGATCTGTTCTGCTCTGCGACCACTCGAGAATTCGAGCATTCTTAATTCCAACAGCACTCAATCGTTCCATAGAGCCAATGGAAATCTCTCTACAGTGAACCTATCAGGTTTGAGACAGTGTATTGGACATTCACAGAGCTCATGGTTTTCTGGCCATCCAATGAGCAT
>NC_137675.1:7491150-7503650 GCF_963989245.1 Nansenia antarctica | reverse complement strand
ACAGCCCAGGCACACTGGCGGCCATATTGGTCAGTATACATTAGCGGTAGCTCCTTCGTTCAGGCCTCGTGCAGCACATTGCAAATAGCAACCGAGAAGAACCAGCGGCCATTTTGGACAGTATCCACTATTGGGTTGTTAAGTCGTGACGTGTTTCCGGGTCCAAAGTTGGCTGAGGCGCTGTCTTCGAAATGCCTCAGTAATAATCAGAGCTGCCAAGTCTCACGCAATCACCGTGAGACTCACGCATTTCAACCAGTTCTCACGCTCTCACGCCGCATCTCTATTTCTCACGGCGAGAAATAACAATTGTTTTGCGGGACTTTCATTTTTGAAATTCCTTGAAAGAAAGCTACCGGATATGGGTTTCGTGGCATCTTTCTGCACGCGCGTTAACTTGAGTCTGCAATCGAAGCGGCAGGCGAGCGCTGATGGAAGAACCTGTGTTCACGCGAGCTGCAAGAACGTAGCAAGCAGGGTTGCCAGATTGGGCTACTTTTGGTCACACTGGACGGGTGGATTCGGCAGCTTTTAGACCGGTTGGGCTGGACATTGTCAATTCCGTCTGGCAACCGTGGTAGCAAAATATTTGCATACATTACAACATCGTATCTGGTAGCCTACTGGACTGGGTTGCACCAATTTGGCGTAAGTCATTACTAAATGCAGGCATTTAGTAGTTACTAAACCCCTAGTTGTTACTAGTTAGTTTCAAACTACGGTAGTTGTTTACTAATTTCGGTTGCACCACGCCAATCTTTTGCCAATCTTAGCTAGTAAATACTCAGTTTTGGTAACTGTTTTTTGTTTCTCTACTGTAACATAACCAGGTACATTAATAATAATAATAATTATGACTAATTACAATTTACAATACAAATACAACAATTGGGGGTCCCTCAAAAAAAATGTGGGCCCTAGCGCACGCACAAAATCACCCACCAAGCCCTCATTCTGACCCAGGAAAAACCCTGGTATGTACTGTATAACATGATAGCCATCTATGAGCAATGCACTATATATAAGATGATGACCACGGGTCTTTCTGCTGCTGACCAAGGGGCTGAGTCCTGTTGATGGGGCCAATTTTTCTTTTAGAGTCTGTAGGCTACTGTATTTGTTTATTAAGATTTCATAAATATGATATATTGTCTGAATTTTTTTCCTGTTTTATAAAATGTTATTATTTCTTATTTATTATTTTCATTTCTTGTGCTGGTTTATTATGAACAACATGTAAAATTGCAGGAAACTAGCACAAATAATTGGGTGGGAGAGAAGGGCCGCCGCTGCCAAAACGTGCACAGTTTGGGTCGCTCCACCGCCAAAAAATCTCACTCCAAACTTTTGGTGAAACTTGGCAGCCCTGGTAATAATAATAATTAATTATATTTATATAGCGCTTTTCCGAGGCTCAAAGACGCTGACAAATATGGGAAAAACGGGAAAGTGCTGTGTCCCTTGTCCCTTATGAATAGATCCGAGTCTTAAAAAACGATTGAACTGTCATTCTACCGCTGTAGTACACTGGTACTCTGGTGCGGGGAATTTCTGGTTAGGGTTAGGGTTTAACAACTTAACAACCGAATAGCACAGGCTCATTCCGTTCCATTCTGTGCATTTCGACGTCCTACGATTTCGACCTCCGCCAGCCTCCACTACGCTACAGGGGATACAGCTGCGCCACCCTGCGCCCTGTCCAGCACGTTGAGGCAGACAGGCGGCCATATTGGTCCGGTCACAGATTCATCTCTTTCTCCCGCCGTTCAATCATGTTTATGTGCAGTCGTGCGACGTTCATCTGGATCAGCGGAGCATCACGGTTCACCCAGTTGACAGATCGTTACGATTGTCGGAGGGACGAGTGTCAGAGATCGGCCGCCGCGCAAACCTTGACGGGCGCGAAGGTTACACCGCAGCCCTGTCTATCTGTCTGTCTGCCTGTCTGCCTATCTGTCTGTCTGTCTGCCTGCCTGTCTTTGTCTGTCTGTCTGCCGGTCTGTCTGTCTGCCTGCCTTTGTCTGTCTGTCTGTCTGCCTGCCTGTCTGTCTGTCTGTCTGTCTGCCTGTCTTTGTCTGTCTGCCTGCCTGTCTTTGTCTGTCTGTCTGCCGGTCTGTCTGTCTGCCGGTCTGTCTGTCTGCCTGTCTGTCTGTCTGTCTGCCTGCCTGTCTTTGTCTGTCTGCCGGTCTGCCTGTCTGTCTGCCTGCCTGTCTGTCTGTCTGTCTGCCTGTCTGCCTGTCTGTCTGCCTGTCTGTCTTTGTCTGTCTGCCTGCCTGTCTTTGTCTGTCTGTCTGTCTGTCTGCCTGTCTTTGTCTGTCTGTCTGTCTACCTGTCTGTCTGCCTGTCTGTCTGTCTGCCTGCCTGTTATATAATTCTTCTAACCACCTCACTGTTTCTCGCCAAAGACCCCCTCCTTCAACTCTCTCTCTCTCTCACTCACACACGCACACACACACAAACACAAACACACACACACACACACACACACACACACACACACACACACACACACACACACCGGCCTTGCCCCCACAGCAGCCCAGCGCTAATGTGATACAGCCCTTGACAGAGCTGCTGACCTTGCCCTTTGACCTTTCTATAAAACATCTCCAATCTCAGAAGGAGCCTTGTGATGTGGAGAGGGGGGTCTCACATTGTGATGGGGGAGAGGGGGGGGGGGTCCCCCTCAGGGGTCACGGCGCAGCGGTCGAAGCTAACGACCTGCTTGTCTCATGCAGCTCATAGTAGCGCCTCTGACCCCCACACACAGACACACAGAATAACAAGTACACAGATGGAGTATTTCTGGGTTGGTTTCTGAGTAAACTTGGACAGCGTGGGGGGGCGCATATTTGTCTCTAAACAATATAATTAAATATATTATATATTATATACAGTATACAGTACCAATTCAATTGAATGGGAAAGTGTGTCCAAACCTTTGACTGGTACTGTCTATATATAATATAATAAACAATATATATATATATAATATAATAATACAATAACAGTATAATTTCCTTGAAAGGAGGTATAGTGGCCCATAAACCTCTCAGAATATAATTGGAAAGGCAGTTTACTGGAGAATATTTGGGAATATCATTTAATAGAACATCTTAGAATACATCGTGAAATAATAAAGGTTCCTAGCAACATCAATGTAAATGCGGACCATGTAAAGTAAAGTGTCACCCAGTTGAGCATATTTTGCTGTATGCTGTTCCATATTTTCTTCCTGGTTTGACCCTGACCTTGGTTGGTCTCAATCCACTTAAGTATGTTGTTACCATGACAACAAATGCAAGTGAATTACAACGTAACAAAGTGACTTTGCAGAAAGATAATGCCGATAAAATCTTCAGAGAGGGATTTTGTCATAACATTAATTGAGTGTCTGCAAGGTGTTTTATATATATATATATATATATATATATATATATATATATATATATGTATATTTCCCAAATGAATGGAGCTCAAAATATGACTACTCAACTCTACAAGGAAGCAACATCTGTAATTAAAAACTGTCTTAGCTAATGTATTACAGCCAATGTCACGGCCGAACCAAGAAATATGAATATTTAAATCCCTTTAAATGTAACAGGATATCATAGAACACAGTGGACTCGTTTGATAGTTATGTTTCAAGATTCAAGTTTCAAGTTTATTATTATTATTATTATTATTATTATTATTATTATTATTATTATTTGTCACATTACAAGGGTAAGAGAGTAAAATTCGTAGGCTTCGGTTCCTGACATTGCAGAGCAAGACAAAAGGCAAGATAAGTCAAGATAAACAGTGTGACAAAAGTACAAGACATAAGTGAGACAAGTGGCCCCCCTGCTTATGTTATTTTGTATTTGATCTTGTTTAAACTTCAGGCAGGGAGCTATACAGAGCAGAGCCATTCAATTACACCAAACGTAAATGTATTACCATTCTCATTAAGCATGATTAAACAACTGACGTGTCGTGACTGAACTTAAGATACGCTACTTAAGGATAGTGAATTTGCGCAACTTACCTAAGAAGTTCATCTTTATTATTATAAAGCTCTCACTGGCACAGCACCAGAATATCTGAGAGACCTTGTGCTAGCATATCAGCCCAATAGAGCTCCCAGGTCTTCTGATGCTGGTTTTCTCTGTGTACCACATATACAAAAGAGGAGATTTGGTGAGGCTGCATTCTCATTTTATGGTCCAAATTGCAGAATTAACTGCCACTTTACATTAAGGAGGCAACCTCAGCAAATATGTTCAAGTCAAGACTAAAAACACATCTTTTTAATATTGCCTTTAAATGAAAAAATAATTAAATTATGATTATATAATGATTTGCAGGAAAAGCGCTATACAAATAAAACGTTATTATTATTATTATTAACTTTGAATTGTGTTGTGGTTAAGCAGTAGCCTATTAGATATTAACTTTGATTTGTTACGGTTAGGATAAATTGTCTGGGGAAGGCATTAGCAAACATAAGCATTAGCAACAATCATTTGCTAATGTTGGTATCCATAGCAGTATTCGGAGCAGAGATCTGTAGGTTGCAAGCCCAGTTGCTAATGTTGTGTACTGTTGTTTCTTAGCTATAGCAGCCCACTGCCTCTGATGTCTCTGAGAGGTACACAGGTGCTTTGCAAAGTCATTTTCTGGCCATAGCCTCACATTTTCAACAGGCTTCATCTCAATACTTTTTGGGGTGTAGCGTAATAGCCTATGATGGGAATCAGATAAAGACCCTTTCTTGTTAGATCGCTGGGAGGTACTTCATCATCCAACGTGCCCTGGTATCAAGTCAAATGTTCCAAGAGCAGCTGCTGTTTGTCGGCAAAAGAGCAGTGCAGAGAAGGTAGGAAGAGGAAAAGAGTTTCTTTTTGACCTGGTAGATAACCACTATAGGATTAGCCTCATTTAACTTGAGGAGATATTTTACCTGGATATTGTTTGATTGTTTATCACTGTATTGATGAGCCGCGCAGCACCACTGCATTGTAACATCTACAGCACCTCATTTGTGACAGCAGCTGGTGAAAGCGGGAAAAGTCAGCAAAAAAAACAATTTTATTCAGAAAAATGTAAATACATTTCAAAATCAATGACACACTTGTTAGTCAAGCCCCAAAATGTCAATGCAATGGATTCGGTGAGTAATCCCCACTACTCTAACCTAACTAGGTAGTAGTGGGGATTACTTTTATTGATCATTGGTTTTCAACAACGTTAATAATAATAATAATAACTTTAATTTATATAGCGCCTTTCAAAAAAAAAAAGGACGCTTTACAATTCTAAGGGAATGATCAGACAGACAAAACAGAAAACAAACAAAGCAAAACTGAAACATTGACTAGGGGCCAAAGGCCTTGGAGAACAGATGTGTTTTGAGGGCTAATTTGAAGGAGTCCAAGGTGGGGGCGTTGCGGATCACTATGGGGAGGGAGTTCCAGAGAGCGTGGTTGCGGCCACGCTGAAGGCTCTGTCCCCAAAGGTCCGTAGGTTGGTGCGGGGGGTGGATAGCAGGCCCATGTCAGCGGACCGCAGGTTCCGGGAAGGGGTATGCTGTGGGAGGAGGTCAGTTAGGTACTGGGGGGCGCAGAAGTGGAGGGATTTGTAGGTGAGGAGGGGGATTTTGTATGTGATGCGGGACTTGACCGGGAGCCAGTGGAGGTGAATGAGGGTGGGGGTGATGTGCTGCCAGGGCTTGGTGTGGGTGAGGACCCTGGCAGCTGAGTTCTGCACGTACTGGAGCCTGTCCAGGGCTTTGTTGGGAACCCCGAACAGGACTCCATTACAATAGTCCAGACGGGAGGTGACGAAGGCGTGGATGAGGGTTTCGGCAACAGAGTCAGTGAGGGAAGGTCGTAATCTGGCGATGTTTCTGAGGTGGAAGCAGGCGGACACATTTATTTAAATTTTTCGGAATAAAAGTCTGCACATTTGGTCGGTTGCCGACTTGTTCCCCGCTTCCACCAGCTGGTGTCTCTTTTGACAAACAACCTTTTGATTGATTGATTGAAAACCTTTATTGTCCCCATTGGGGAAATTTTGTTGTCAAACAGCTCAGTTAGGGCAGAAAACATTCAGTACAGAAAACAGAAAAACATTCAATAAAAAACATAAAACAGTGCAGGCTCAATAAGTAAAAAGTTCCAAAAGTTCCATCTCCAGGTCTCCCCCACCCTGCAGGGCCTGGTTGTAGAGTCGGAGTGCAGCTGGAATAAAGGACTGTCCAAATCTTTTTGTACTTTGACGGGGGAGAACAAATCAGTGGCTGAACTTGCTCCTCATCCCTGCCAGCTCGCAGTACATCGGGTGGGAGGGATTGGCCAGCATGGCCGCCAGTTTTTTCCCCATCCTCTGTTCTGCCACCACCTCTAGGCTGTCCAGCCCGGTCCCCACCACAGAGCTGGCCTTCTTCACCAGTTTGTTTAGCTTCGCAGCATCCCTGGCACAGATGTTTCCACCCCAGCAGGCCACGGCGAAGAACAGAACGCTGGCAACCACCGACTGGTAAAACATTTGCAGCAGCTTGTTGCAGACACCGAAAGACCTCAGCCTTCTCAGGAAAAACAGTCTGCTCTGCCCTTTCCTGAGAAGAGCCTCGGTGTTGTCAGTCCAGTCCAGTTTGTTATTAATTTGTACTCCCAGGTACCTGTAGGAGTCCACCCTCTCGACTTCCACCCCCTTGATGGTGATGGGGGCTGGGGTCCTTCTCTTCCTCCTAAAATCCACCACCAACTCCTTTGTTTTGCTGGTGTTAAGCAAAAGGTAGTTGGTGTCGCACCACTGCACGAAGCTCTCCACCAGGGCCCTGTACTCCTCATCCCTGTCGTCTGTGATGTAACCGACGATAGAGGAGTCATCCGAAAACTTCTGCAGGTGGCACTGGTCGGAGCTAAACTGGAAGTCGGAGGTATAGAGGGTGAAGAGAAAGGGTGACAGAACAGTTCCCTGGGGGGCACCGGTGTTGCACACCACCACCTCAGACTGACAGCCCTGCAGTCTCACATACTGACGCCTGTCTGTGAGGTAGTTGTGGATCCAAGCCGTCAGGGAGTCCTCCACACACATCACTGCTAGTTTGTCAGCCAGCAGTGATGGCTTGATAGTGTTAAATGCACTGGAGAAGTCGAAGAACATGGTCCTCACCATGCTCTGTGGCCTCTCCAGGTGTGTGTAGGCCCTGTGCAGCATGTAAATGATGGCGTCCTCCACCCCCATGCTCTCCTGGTATGCAAACTGCCGGGGGTCCAGGAAGTCCTTCACCTGGGGCTTAAGGTGTTGCAGCACTAGCCTCTCCAGGATCTTCATGACCTGTGGTGTCAGGGCGACAGGTCTGTAGTCGTTTGGGGTGCTGGGCCGTCCCTTCTTTGGCACTGGGACGATGCAAGAGGTCTTCCAGAGCTGTGGCACCCTCCTCAGTCTTAGAGATAGACTGAAGAGATGTTGGAATGTGTCCGCCAGCTCTCCAGCACACACCTTCAGAACCCTGGGGTTGATGTTGTCTGGACCTCTGGACTTGTTCACATTCACCCTGGAAAGCTGCCTTCTCACCTGCTCAGATGTTATAAAGCTGTGAGTACCGGTGTCTCCAGGTGTGAAGCATGCTCCCTGGCTCCTGGTGTTGGTAAGGGGAGGCAGTTGCTGCTGGGGTGCTGCTGGGGTGTCAGGGGGAGTGGGGGCTACTGTTGCCAGGGGTGCGGTACATTGGAGAGGGGAGGAGAGGGTCGGGGGCTGTGGGGGGTGACAGGGGGATGGGGGGGGTGACAGGGTCGGGGGCTGGGTCGGGGGCTGGGTCGGGGGCTGGGTCGGGGGCTGGGTCGGGGGCTGGGTCGGGGGCTGGGTCGGGGGCTGTGACAGGGTCGGGGGCTGGGTCGGGGGCTGTGACAGGGTCGGGGGCTGGGTCGGGGGCTGTGACAGGGTCGGGGGCTGGGTCGGGGGCTGTGACAGGGTCGGGGGCTGGGTCGGGGGCTGTGACAGGGTCGGGGGCTGTGACAGGGTCGGGGGCTGTGGGGGGTGGCAGGGGGATGGTTGGTCAAACCTGTTAAAGAAGCAGTTCAGGTCATCTGCCTGCTCTCGGGTCCCCTCCACCACAGGATGTGGCTGCTTGTGGCCCGTGATCTTCTTGAAGCCCTTCCACACCTCCTTGGAGCTGTGGGCCTCTAACCATTGCAAACCAAAGCCTTATACTTCATTACCGAAGTGTGAGGCACGGTTCCCCAGGACTGCGGAGAGGCCGTCCAGGACAGAGACCGACTAGGGAGGTTGCCGGTCTAACTCGAGCCTAATGGCCCAGAGGACAGGGGGAACCAGAGGGAATCTCCTGTTTCTGTAGCGTGAGGCGGCTTGATGTACAAGTACAACCCCCTGGACAAGACGCTGGTATGTTGCAGGGTCTTACCCTACAATCCAACCCTTAACGCTGAGTGCCAAGCAGGGAGGCATCGGGTACCATTTTGACAGTGTTTGGTACTCAACTCACGCCCTCCCACTCTCAGGGCGAACACTCTAACTGCAAGGCCACTGAGCTGGTAATTGTTGACAGTACTACAGTATAACAGCCTCACCAGAAAATGGCAAAATCGGGACATAGGCGTCAACTCTGAAACTGTCTCCGTCAGACATTCGAATTATCAATAACATTTTACAGGGCTGACGGCCCACGAAACGTCTCTGTAATGGAATTACATACTTACCTCCAAAACCGAGTGGGTAGGTTGTCTAGGCTCATAGGCACCGACCGAAGCTTGTGGTGATCTCACGCATACCTGTTACAGAGCCTTTCCACGATTAGAGATATTGCCGTACTGCAAAAAATCTAATGCCCCCCCCCCCCCATCCTGATCTTGTCCATCATGAAACATTGTTAGATCATCGTGATCTGATCTTGATGTGTGTTATTGAGCCATCCCGGGCGTACAGACACACATTTCCAGTAGGAGACCAGTCTGCAGAATAGAGCGTTATTGGATGCTCTATAAAAGGAGGCTATAAAAACTGAAGTGTATGGGAAACCGAGCACTAGTGTGGTACTCTAACATATGAGTTTAATATGTGAGTGCACGTGCTTCTGATGGCTCGAGGTCTGTATCTCACTGGTCATAAATTATCTCCATCTTTCTAATAACTTCAACATTCTACAACATGTTGTTGAATAGACATACAGGCAGAGAGATAGCCAGACATGCAGACACACAAACAGCCAGCCAGACATGCAAACAGACAAACAGACAGACAAACAGACAGACAGACAGACAGATAGACATGCAGACAGACATGCAGACAGACATGCAGGCAGGCAGGCAGGCAGGCAGACAGACAGACAGACATGCAGACAGACATGCAGGCAGGCAGGCAGACAGACAGACATGCAGACATGCAGAAAGCCAGACAGACATGCAGACATACAGACATGCAGGCAGACAGACAGACAGACATGCAGATATACAGACAGACATGCAGGCAGACAAACAGACAGACAGACAGACATGCAGACAGACATGTAGGCAGACAGACAGACAGACAGACATGTAGACAGACAGTCAGCCAGACATGCAGACAGGCAGACATGCAGGCAGACAGACAGACATGCAGACATACGGACAGACATGCAGGCAGACAGACAGACATGCAGACATACGAACAGACATGCAGGCAGACAAACAGAGAGACAGACAGACAGACAGACAGACATGCATACAGACAGACATGCAGACAGACATGTAGGCAGACAGACATACATGCAGACAGGCAGACAGACAGACAGACATGCAGGCAAACAGTCAGACAGACATGCAGACAGACAGACAGACTTGCAGACATGCAGACAGGCAGACAGACAGACAGACATGCAGACATACAGACAGACATGCAGGCAGACAAACAGACAGACAGACAGACATGTAGGCAGACAGACATGCAGACAGGCAGACATGCAGACAGACAGGCAAACAGGCAGGCAGGCAGGCAGGCAGGCAGACAGACATGCAGGCAAACAGACATGCAGACAGACAGGCAAACAGACATGCAGGCAGACAGACATGCAGCGAGACAGGCAGGCAGGCAGGCAGGCATACAGACAGACATCCAGACAGACATGGAGACAGGCAGGCAGGCAGGCAGGCAGGCAGGCAGGCAAGCAGGCATACAGACAGACATCCAGACAGACATGCAGACAGGCAGGCAGGCAGTCAGACATCCAGACAGACATGCAGACAGACATGCAGACAGGCAGGCAGGCAGGCAGGCAAGCAGGCATACAGACAGACATCCAGACAGACATGCAGACAGGCAGGCAGGCAGTCAGACATCCAGACAGACATGCAGACAGACATGCAGACAGGCAGGCAGGCAGGCAGACACCATCTGTTGATATGAGGCAGCTCCTGATATGACCAAGCGGGGGGGTGTTTCCCTTGGGGGTCATCATGCTTTGTTGTACGGGCCCAGTACTAACAGTCCTCCATCACTGGGCCACTGAGAGCCCTGCAGGCCCTGACACCCTGGTCCCCTTCCACAGAGACAGAGAGGCCCTGACACCCTGGTCCCCCTCCACAGAGACAGAGAGGCTGAGTTCTGAATAAGGCCTCCGCTGATCCGGCTGTCACCCTCAGTGTTCTGTGAGAGAGGTTCCGTGGCTCCGGTGCCGCGTTCTCCGGCTGCAGGTGAGGCCGCGGGGATGGAACACGCCGTGTTCTGCTAGCACACCGTGTTCTCCCGGTCGCCGTGGCGACAGAAACAGCTGTCACACGCGGGCGGAACATCTGTCGGTAACAGGCTGGTGTGACGTCGTCCCCTTGATGCTGGCGCGGACACACACACACGCGTACGCGCGCACACGCACGCACGCACGCACGCACGTACCGTATATAACCGTATATAACCACTTACCTTTTCTATGTTCATGTCTCTCTCCTCATATATCTGCAGTTCCTGGCAAGGCCATGTGATACTGCCTACTGCTGAGTAGCAACAACATCCTGAGGGCCTGGTGACCATAGAAACAGACTTTATTCTGGGACAGTTTGTGTTTGCAGTTCATTCAAGTCCTTTATCATTTGTGTCTATTTTACAGTGCTTGAAAACAAGCACGACATGTCTGTTATGGTTGGCGTGGGAAGGTCATGTCAATTGTGATGTATAATAATAATAATAATAATGGATTTCATTTATAAAGCACTTTACATTCCAAGAATCTCAAAGTGCTACAGTCAATAAAAGAAACAAAAACAGCACAACACAATAAAGATCACTAAAAACATCAAAATAAGAAAGGTTAAAAAGACACTGTGGCATAAAACAAAAACAAAAATAAAAATAAATCTGGCTACTGGAACGCTTTGTTAAAAAGATGAGTCTTAAGTCCGCTCTTAAAAGAGTCGACCGACTGTGGTGCTCTCAGGTGGGCAGGGAGGGCGTTCCACAGTTCGGGGGCGATGGAGCAGAAGGCCCGGTCTCCCATGGAGCGGAGGTGGGTTTTGGTGGGTTTGAGGAGGTTTGCATTTGATGAGCGGAGAGTGCGAGTGGTATGTATCTTTGTGTGTTTGTATCAATGGTTTTGTAGTAATGTTTAAAGTAGATAGGAGATGCTTAAAGGCACATTCTGGGATTTACACTGCTGTTCAATGGCCATTCGGGACACCTTCTAATGCTTTGGTCCGATTGGACTTTTCTTTAAAAGAATGTGAATACATTTCCGCATTGTTGAAAATCAATGACACATCGCTAGTCAACTAACACAGCTTGTTTTGTGAGCCTGCTAACAATGTAAAGTAGTGTTATAGTTAACTAGGTAGCAGTGGGGACGTTGAAACGTAGTTCCGTGTTTCAAAAGAAAAGTCAGAACATTTTGATTGGTTGCCGAAATGCGGACCAAATGATCAGACTGTGTCACACGCTATACAAATAAAGGTTATTATTATTATTATTATTATTATTATTATTATTATTATTTAAATTAATGTTACATACCCTTTGATTATTGAAGGAAACAACTTGTGAATGCCAATTACAACTTTCATACCTGCAAATATAAGCTTGTGTCATTGTTTGTAAACAAACTTTTAAATAAAGTCTAAAAGTATCATTTCAATAACAGGTTGTTAGCCTTTGCATTTGTCTATGAATTTGAGAGCGGTCGAATTTCCCCAAACTTCCAAGTGGCTTAAACGAATGAAGAATCAAAGAAAACTAAAGATCTCTAATTCATCCATGCAGAAAGAGTCATATGTATACCACTGATGTTGGTAATGTCATAATAATGAATAACTAATGTCAATCAATTCATAATTACTCTACAACTGGGGTGAGTTTTTCCGAACGCTTGAAAGCGCTACAAGAAGATAAGAGAATATTAATAAGATCTTAGTGCTACTGCTAGTTTTGGAATTAATGATATCAATGATTTGGTGAAGTCTTTTTTAAAGATTGTTCAAAGGTTGTTGATGGTTTGTAAATCCACTCTGTTATCCTTTTAGTCCCTTTAT
>NC_137675.1:7461150-7483650 GCF_963989245.1 Nansenia antarctica | reverse complement strand
ATTTGAGGCCCTGAAAAAAGGCGACTTTTTATAAAAATGGTTGCAATTCCTAAATGTTTCATACAATCATTTGTTCAACCCCTTGAATTATAGCTTAAGGTGTGCACTTCAATTGCACTCCTAAATTTCGTTGTTTGGTACCTGTACTGTAGCAATGACAAAATAAAGTCCATTCCATTCCATTCCATTCCATTCCATTCCATTCCATTTCAATTGTTTAATTTCAAATCCATTGTGGTGGCGTACAGAGTAAAAATCATGGAAATTGTGTCACGGTCCAAAAAACTGTACATATTGCACATACATACATACATACATACATACATACATACATACAAAATGTGGGCACCCCTAGTCAAAATGCCTTTTACAATTAATATCTAAGTGAAAAGAAGCAAACCTAACCTCTAAATGGTACAAAGTTAAACATGACACATTTCATCACATTTTAAAGCAATATTAATTTTAGTTTTTTAACTTTTTACAGTTTCAAAATAATAAAACAAGGAAAAAGGCCTAGTGCAAAAGTTTGGGAACCCTGTCAGCTAGTACTTTGTAACTCCTCCTCGGGCAACTATAACAGCTTGCAAACACTTCCTATAGCCAGCTAAGAGTCTTTCAATTCTTTTTGGGGGACTTTTTCCCCATTCTTCCTGGCAGAACACCACTAGCTGGGCACTGTGATGACCATTCCAAAACCTTCATCCGTCTTTCCTGGAGGTACTTCATGGTTGATTTTGAGGTATGCTTCGGGTCATTGTCTTGCTGGAATACCCAACCTCTCTTCAACTTCTTCTTTCTGGACTGACTTTCGAACATTAGCGTCTAGAATGTCTTGATATTTGGTGGAATCCATTCTTCCTTCCACCTGCACAATATTGCCTGTGTCCCCAGCTGCTACACAACCTCAAAGCATAATGGATCGATGCTTAACCATGCTTAACAGTTGGAAAGGTGTTCTTCTCTACAAATGCTTCACCCTTTTTTCTCCAAACATACCTTCTTTGGTTGTGGCCAAAAAGGTAAACTTTGGTTTTGTCAGTCCAAAGCACATTGTTCCAATAGGCTTCAGGTTTCTCAAGGTTTTCTTTTGCATACTTCAGACGCTTAATTTTCTGTTGAGGTCGTAGGAAAGGCTTCTTTCTGGCAATTCTGCCATGTAGGTCTTTGTTTAAGGTACGCTGTATTGTTGTCCTAGACCGGTGTCTGTTACTCTTTTTTTGCAGCTCTTTTGCAGTAATATGTGGGTTCTTCTGAGCATTTCTCACCAGATATCGGGCCATTCTATCTGAATATGTGACGGCGGCTAGTGAACTTGCAAACCACGCGCTCAGTCGAAGGGGTCAAAAAGTGAAAGTGAAACTTATTGTGTCAGCAATATCTAGTTTTTGTCTTTTTTCATAACACCAACTTGAAGTTTTAAAGTACCCACTCGATATAATAAACAACAGTTTAACGATCACTAAATACTTGTAATTTGTGGTTTGGATTCACTGTTCTCGTTTACCGGAGTTTACCGGTAAGTGCTAATGACTTGTAAACATACTTTCGTTTTAGGAGTTAGCAGTTAGACATTTGTAGCGATGTTTGTTAGCCGCTAGCTGTTAGCAGCGTTCGTAGCTGTGGCTGAGTTTAGAGTCATTTTTCTTCCATTCAGTGTTTGAGGTGTACCAACATTCAAATACGCCTGTCGTGTTCAATTATTTTCCGATTTCAATGTATGACACATAATTTGAAAGCTTACAATCTGTAGTTTGATGCTATGTAAAAACAGAAAAATTACTTTTTGGCGTTTGGTTTTTGACCAGCTGGTGTCACATATGTTCTTGGTCTTCCAGATCTTGCCTTGACTTCCATTGTTCAATTTATTTTCCATTTTCTGATGATGTTTCTGACAGTGGAAATGGGTAGTTTGAAACGTTGCGAGAGTTTTTTGTAGCCTTCTCCTTCCCAACCCTGTAATTATATTCACCTGACTCATTGAACTACTACACTAACAAGTAAATCACCTTGGTCTGGGCCTTAGTAATCATCTTCTCAAGAGGTAACAAAGAATACACAATCCAAAAGGGTTCCCAAACTTTTGCAAAGGGCCCTTTTCCTTCTTTATCATTCAAACTCAGAAAAATGAAATGAAAAAGAAACCTTGCTTTAAAATGTGCAGAAAGGTGTTTGCTTTCAATCACTTGGAGGTTAATTGTAACAGACATTTAAATCAGTGGTGCCCAAATTCTTGCACCCCACTGTACATACAGTGCCCTGTGCAAATAATGGGACAGTGTCTTTTTTTATTATTTTGGTTCTATACACCAAAAGCTTGTATTTGAAATCAAATAATGACTATCATCAGATTAAAGTAGAGATTCTCAGCTTTTAGTTGAGGGTATTTGTGTTTTGGTTTCACCATTTAGTAAAATATTTTTTTATATATACATAGTCAGGGCACCAAAAATAATGGGACAATTGTCTTAACGGATCTTCTTGGTAAGTCAGCTGTGTTCCGTCACATTATTTATGGAGGCATAAAAGAGCTGTCAATGTCTAGTATTGATTCTAGGCTTTGCATTGGCTTTGGATTCGGCTATTAGTGTCTATCAACATGAGGACCAAAGAGGCGTCGATGAAAGTCAAAGAAGACATGTTCAGGCTGAAAGAAGAATAGAGAATAGAATAGTTTAATGACCACACGACCTAGGTCGGTGGAATTTGTTGTCGGTACAGCTCATAAACAGTGTCAAAAAACATACACACATTGTACATGACATGAACACACATAACCACAAGTCAGGAAAACCCCCATCAGAAACAGCCAAAACCTTAGGCCTTCCAAAATCAATAGTTTGGAACATCGTTAAAAAGAAGGAACAAAAAAGAAAAAGCTCAACAATCCCAAACAGCCTGGTAGCCTGGTTCAGTGGATGACTGAAGAATGCTCACCCTGATTAAGAAACACACCACAACAACGGTCCCACAGATCAGGAACACTCTCAGGAATGAATGTGTCCGACAACACAGAGGCTTTACTGCAAAGTGCAAACCACAAGTTCTCCTCAAAAAGGATGGCCAGGTTACAGTTTGCTGTACTAGTAACCTAAAAAGCCTGCAGAGGTCTGGGAAAAGGTCTTGCGGACAGATAACACAAATAGGATCATGTACCGGAGTGATTGCATGAGGAACGTTTGGAGAAAAAAGGATCTACCCAAGATTTATAACATACCACCTTGTCTGTGAAACGTGATGGAGGGGGTGTTATGGTTTGGGCCTGTATGGCTGCCACAAGAACTAGCTAACTTGTCCTAATTGATGATGTAACTGCTGACGGGCAGCATCAGAATGTATTCTGAACTGTATAGAAATATATTGTATGCTCCAATACAGCTGTCACTCTGATAAACAATCCTCCCCTCCACACACTTCGCTGGACAATCCCCCCTCCACATGGGGTACATTGACAATGACTCTCAGCATCCCCCCCACCCCCCCCCACCCTGGGGTACAACAACTCTCAGTATCCCTCTTCCCCCCGGACACTGTAAACAATCAAATGCTGTTTACAATACTACCGTACCTTTGCAAATACCATATTTTTGCACATTGGACATACCTCTTTGACATAGCCTCTTTTATACTATTATCTGTATATTACATACTGTACATACGCTACTGTAATTGTACATAGGTCATAACTGTACATAGGTCATAACTGTACATACTTCTAAACTACCATACTTGCCACACTGTACGTAGCACTATCATTGTCATGTTTTTATATCATGTTTTATATCACTATTTGCACTTCTGGTTCAAGATTCAAGATTCAGATTCAAGATTGCTTTATTGTCTGTCACAGAGTGACAGAAATTCTCCTTTGACAGGCTTTGTGCAGTTCATGAATACGTTATCCACATTAAAAACACACATAGGTCACATACATACAATAAAAACAGACAGATTTTTGCAGTGGGAATGAATGATTTTTTATATGTGTTAGTCTAATGTGTGTTAGATGCTAAACTGCATTTCGTTGTCTGGTACTTGTACTCTGCAATGACTGCAATTGAATCTAATCTAATCCAAATGCCTCCAAATGAATTGGAACGTGCTTCATACAGTAAGACAATGAACCAAAACATACTACTCCCCCTGATGCCCCCACCCCTCAGGAGCCCCTGATCTCTGCTTCAAGTTTCCGGATTTCGTCCAGGCAAAAGTGGACTCACTTTTAAAAAAACAGCAGCTCCTGGCGCCAGCTCCTCCTCCACCCCCTCTTCCTCCTCCACCCCCTCCTCCCCCTCCTCCTCGTCCTCCTCCTCCTCGTCCTCCACCCACACCTCAGCCACACAGTGTTGTCCCCTCAACTGCTCGCCTGCCCCAATGTTGCCTCTCCTCCTCCTCCTCCACTCTGGATGCTCCTCAGGTTGCTAAGTTGGTCGCCATGGCCAAGACCTCCACCTGTTCCCTGGACGCCAGGCCCACAGCACTGGTCAAGGCCTCCTGAAGTCCGCAACTTGGGTGTCATCCTTGACTCTCCTTCCAGTCACACCTCAAATCCGTCACCAAATCTGCCTTCTTCCACCTCAAAAACATTGCCAGACTCCAATCGTCACTAACTGACTCTGTGGCCGAAACCCTCGTCCACGCCTTCATCACCTCCCGCCTGGACTATTGCAACAGAGGCCTGTTCAGGTACCCAGCAAAACCCTGGACAGGCTCCAGTATGTGCAGAACTCAGCTGCCAGGGTTCTCACCCACATCAAGCCCTGGCAGCACATGGGTGCTGCCTCATTCACCTCCACTAGCTTCTGGTCAAGTCCCGCATCATGTACAAAATCCTTCCATGCCTGCGCCCCCCAGTACCTAACAAACCTTCTCTGCCAACATACCCCATCCCAGAACCTGCGGTCCTCAGACATGGGTCTGCTTGCCACCCCCCCGCACCAACCTACGAACCTTCGGGGACAGAGCCTTCAGTGTGGCAGCACCTACCCTCTGGAACTCTCTCCCGACAGTGATCCGCAATGCCCCTACCCTGGACACCTTCAACACCCCTACCCTGGACACCTTCAACACCCCTACCCTGGACACCTTCAACACCCCTACCCTGGACACCTTCAAATCAGCCCTCAAAACCCATCTGATATTATCGTCATTCTTATTCTTATTATTCTTATTATTCTTATACTGCCAGAGCAACTGGAATCGTTTTCAGGGCCAACACTTGGAATGTTCTTGACTAGCCAAGTCAATCTTCAGATTTAAATGCAATTGAACATGCATTTCATTTCCAGATTTTAGGCAAAAAGACCTCAAAACAAACATCAACTGAAGATGGAGGCTGCAGTACCGGCCTGGCAGAGCATCACCAGAGAAGATACTCAGCGTCTGGTGGAGTCAATGAGCCGATGAGCAGTCTTCAAGCAGTTATTGCATGCAGAGGATTGTCGATCAAATACTAAATATGAGCGCTCAATTTGGACATTATATGAATCTGTCCCATTGCCTTTGATTAGATTAGATTCAGCTTTATTGCCATTGCAGACTTCAAGTACCAGACAACGACATGCAATTCAGTATCTAACCAGAAGTGCAAATAGTGATATAAAACATGATATAAAAACATGACAATAATTATAATTGTTGTAGGTATATATGGCAGTATCAACACACACACACACACACACACACACACACACACACAAACACACACACACACACACACACACACAAACACACAGAGAGACACACACACACACACACACACACACACACACAAACACACACACACAGAGAGACACACACACACACACACAAACACACACACACACACACACACACACACACACACACACAAACACACACACAGAGACACACACACACACATACGGACACACACAGATACACACAAACACACACACAGAGAGACACACACACACACACACACACACACACACAGATACACACGGACACACACACGTATCATTACCATAGGCTTGTAGAATTTCAGCACCTGTCTCCTCCTCATCATCCCTCTTCTCTGCTTTCCTCTCTCTAGGTAGAGTTGGCTGCCAGGTGTGTGTTAGCATGTGTGCATGTCATGTGTGTGTGTGTGTGTGTGTGTGTGTGTGTGTGTGTGTGTGTTTGTGTGAACAGGTAGGCTACCTGTCCATGTCTGCTGGCAGGATGTCAGTGTCTCCCATGGTGCACCTGGGCGAGCGTCCAACACTTGAGTTAGAAGATAGAGTTAGAACAGGAGAGAGACCACACACAGCCTTTAGACCTCTCTCTCTCAATCTCTCTCCCCCTCCCCTCCCCCTCTCTCTCTCTCTCTCTCTCTCTCTCTCTCTCTCTCTCTCTCCTTCTCTCTCCCCTCTCTCTATCTCTCTCTTCATGCTAGTCATGCCAATGAAGTTGTTCCTATAAATACTTATAGTAGATAAGATAATTTCCTTACCAATCTAATGGCAAAAGTTGGGGTCGACTTTGTCGTATGTACAGTGTCATCTCCCGCTATAACAGCTGGCGGATGTTCCAGTTTGGCCGATGGGGACAGGAGACTCTGACTGCCACTGAGAGAGAGAGAGAGAGAGAGAGAGAGAGAGAGAGAGAGAGAGAGAGAGAGAGAGAGAGAGAGAGAGAGAGAGAGAGAGAGAGAGAGAGAGAGAGAGAGAGAGAGAGAGAGAGAGAGAGAGAGAGAGAGAGAGAGAGAGAGAGAGAGAGAGAGAGAGAGAGAGAGAGAGAGAGAGAGAGCAGAGGGCGCACAGGCGAACGCGCTCCATCGGAGTTCTGTGTTGAAATTACTGAATTAATCACCGTCTGTTCCACGAGTCGAGAGAGAGAGGAAGAGAGACAGAGAGAGAGAGAGAGAGAGAGGGAGGGAGGGAGAGGAGAGGAACGGAGCCTGACGCAGTGTGAGAATCAGTCGAGAGGGAGAGAGGCAGCTTACAGCGCCGCTTTGTATGCCAAGCCCGACGCTGGGCGCGATGCTACCGCTGCCGCCGCCGGATTTTCCCACCGAGATCCGCTGTTGCCCTCCTCCTTGAGAGACGACAAGACCAACTGAGACAGAGAGAGAGAGACAGAAGAGTGAGAGAGACAGAAGAGTGAGAGAGACCGAGAAGGGAACTGAGTGAGACACCAAGGGAGCGGACTGCTGTTTGGAATCTGAGCGGATTCCTTACGCCGCCGCTCTCTCCTCTCCGTTCAACGCAGGTAAGACGGGCATGCATCCTCCGCGCTATCGGGCTTTGGTTACGTAGGCAACTTTAGATAGCAGACATTGCTGCGATTTGGACCGCTTTGACATGAGGGGAGAGGGAGGGGGGGGGTGGGGGGGGGGGGGGGGGGCAGTTTCCATAGGCAAGCCCTACCTTGCCGTAACAGACAGGGTCCATAGATAACGCGAGCCGATTGATAGAGTCATCATTCAATAATCATAAATATTATTTAAAGCATTTTGAGCTGCATATAAGTGCATATAAGTGCTATACAAATAAAGGTTATTATTATTATTATTATTATTATTATTATTATCTGTAATCCATATTCCAACGCCACACATCCAGTAACATGAAGCTGCATGGGTAGTCTGCTTTATGACACGGAGAGAGAGGGAGAACATCATGTAACTTAATCATATTATAAACATTGGTGTTTTTTTTGGCGAATCGAAATGATGGAACATCAATGGGTTATGTGGATTCATGTACCGGGCACATTGTAAAAAAAACAATGTAAGATCTCCAAGCAATATCAGTTTCTGGGCTATAGCAATTGGTGTAAAGTTCATTAACCAACACTTCGAAGTTTTCCACATGAATTTGGGTTCTGTTGCTGTTTTATTTTTCTGTCTCCTGATTTGTCTTGTATGACATGGTAACGGGACCCCGTCCCTGCCCCCCGTCCACTGCGCCCCGACAGAGGAGCGGTTCAGGACCTTGGAGAGCATCCGCGCTCTCACCGCCTCCCGTGGTCGCTGCAACCCTCCTTACCCCATAGACATTCAACGATTAAACATGAACGATGAACCGTTGATTCGGTGTTTTGCCTACTTGGGTTAAAAACCGTGAAGCCAGTCTACCATGGGTCAATGTATGTGGCGGAGCCTGCTGTCTCCTTGGTGGCCGAGAGTTTGAACTGCGGCGACGTTTCAACTGCTTAACAACCATCGACCCTCGGCGGTCGGAGCCCTTAACCTACCCCCTGGGACGCTTTAATAGAGATTATTAGACCCTATCCTAACCCCATACCTTTAAAACGGATAATGGCACTGAATTGTCTGGTGTTAGGGGCTGCGAAAGTGGTGTGTTGAGGTTGAGACAGATGGGGGGCCAAATGGTGAAATCAATAATTGAGTTATTCATCTTATAAACGGGGATAGCCTTGTAGCATCCCATATCATATTAAACTGTATCGCCCCCCACGCCTGTTTTAACTTGTCACATCGGTACAGTAGCAGAGCCTTCACGCCTGCGATGCAGGACATAACAGATAAGACATATCACAGACGGTCTCCTGGAGAACGCCGCCGCGCAGGGTGGGGGGAGAGGAGGGTGGTGACGGCGGCGTGATGGCCGAGCATGAGCCGTAGGGTGGGTGAGAGGAGGGGGGGAGACGGCGTAGGCATTTTGGGCAGCTGTGTACCAACAGTCAGTGTTAACGGATGTTGCCACCGGATCCCGGGGGGCATGGACTACTAACGGAGGTTTTTCCGCTGGGTGACTCGGACGTTGGTGGAGCGCCAAAAAGCGCCTGCCTGTTCCACATCTGCGCCGGTGATGAACGGAGCGGAACGCGTCCGGTGTCAGTGAGAGCATTAACGGAGGGTCAACACAGCACACACTGAAACGGACAATGTGCTTCGCTGTATATGGCTAAACATACTCACACAATGTGTGAGTGTGTGTTTTTGTATGTGTGTGTGTGTGTGTGTGCGTGTGTGTGTGTGTGTGTATGTATGTGTGTGAGAGAGGCATTGTGTCGTATGTGAGTGTCAATGTTGCACCAGCAAATTTGTTTTGTGCGTGATTGATGGGGGGGTAGTGACTTAACGGGTTCCATCTCCTGCAGGGTCGTATTTCTCATTACGTGTCCGTGTGCCGTCGTGGTCAGAGGCTGATCTGAGGTCAGCCTCTGCATGGCGATCTGATTGCAGGCCTTTCCCTGGGGCGGCACCTTCAGTCTATCAGGCACACACACTCTATGTTCCCTTGGCATGTCAGTATTGATTGAGTGTGTACACACACACACACACACACGCACATGCACACACATACGCACACATGCACACACATACGCACATATGCACGCACAAACACACACACAGTAGACACTACACATTACACTCTACTCCCACACACAAACACAAACAAACACACACACACACACACACACACATAACACATAACACACACACACACACACACACCAGACGGTATCATTATTCGTGTCTTGACGGAGGAGGCTCGTAGCATCTTTAGCCACGCTGCTTTATGGCCTCTCTGGGTGTAACAGGGTTAGAGAGGCGCAGACGCAAGAGTGATGGTGCCATTTCACGTTGCCATGGACTCATACAGCACCATGTCTGATAGACGAGATGGGGGAGTTTGACATGACAAACACACACACACACACACACACACACACAGATGCAGAGACACACGGACACACACACACACACACACAAACACAGATGCAGAGATGCAGAGACACACAGACACACACACACACACACACACACACACACACACAGACACACACAGACACACACACACACACACGCACACACGCACACACACACACACACACGCACACACAGACACACACACACACACAGACACACACACACGCACACACAGACACACACACACACACACAGACACACGCACACACACACACACACACACACGCAGCATCATGAGAAGAAGGACCAAGCGGAGCTCTAGAGCTCCAGCCTCATAGAGGCGGCAGCATCACTTCCTGACTGCTGACTGGTTAGCGTCGCTGGGAGATTTCTGTGACACGGGAGCCCTGTAATGAAGAAGTTATTGCTCTGTGTACCAGCTCATACCTCCCATGACAGGATAGAGGAGAGAGAGGAGGAAGGGAGGGGAGGAGAGTGGGAGGAGAAGAGAAGGAGAAGGCTGGAAACAAGGGAAGGAGGGGAGGAAAGGAAAGGAGGGGGAAGATCGAAGAGGAGAGAGACGAGGAAAGGGGGAGGAGAAAAGAGGAGGAAAACCAGGAGAGGAGGGGAGGGGTGGGGTGGGTAAGGGAAAGGAGAGATGCGAGGAAAGGAGAGGAGAGAAGAAAGAGGGTCTCCCCCTTTCCCTCCCTCCCTCTGCTTCTCCTCCCTCTGGGCAATGTTACATAACACTGCTGTTTGTAACATGGCTTAGAGAGGCACTAACATGTGCCGGCATTCATCCAGCACTCCCTCTTTCTCTTTCTCCCTCACTCGCTCGCTCGCTTACTCCCTCCCTCCTTCCCTCCCTCCCTGCCTACCTCCCTCCCACCCTCCCACCCTCCCTCCCGCCCCTGTCGCTTCTTCATCATGTTGTGTGCGTATTGAGTCAGCTAGTTTGTATGCCAGCTGCCTTTACCAGCCTCTCTCTCTCTCTGGGAAACCGAGGGGGAAGAGGGGAAGAGAGAGAGAGAGAGAGAGAGATCATGGCATGGATACAGACACACACACAGAGAGGGAGAGAGGAGAGAGAAAAAAGCGAGAGGAGAGAAGGAGGGAGGGATAAAGAGCAAAAAGAGAGAAGCGAGAGAGGGAGAGAGAGAGAAAGAGAGAGAAAAAAGAGAGAGAGAGAGACGGAGAGTCAGACAGGGGTAAAGACACTCCCGATTCCGACCCTATGACTGGTTAAGCATACGAGACCTTCAGTTTTATTACTCTATGCCCTGGAGACGGCTCTGCACACGTCATACATCCATTTAATATCCTTCATAATGGATTATGATAAATAATATAAACTGAATATATATACGTCTGGATGTTTGACGTATATGTAGACTCAGATGTCCCCGAGCAGACCATCAAACACTTGTGCCGCATTCAAACAGGGAGGGCTCTCCCCTGCTGTTACGGTCACAGCCGGTCAGGACCGCAAAGGGGCGCACGGGTGTGTGTGTGTTTTTCGCTGATCGGTCAAACAGGTGGGGGATTCTTTACGACACAGTGGTGCACTCTACTCTGTTGCCTGTTGTGTACGCCCTCCCTCTCTATCGGTGAAAGTCAGAGGAGGCTGGTAGAGGTAGAAAGAGGTGGAGGACGGGCTTGTGGATAACGTCCTCTGATTTCTACCTCTACCAGCCTCCCCTGGTAAAAGAGGTCTGGAGCTTTATGGCATGGAGATGGTGCCCTCCCTCCCGCTGTACCCATCCTTCCCTCCCCCTCCTCTGTCACCCTCAGACACGGGTGACATACATGATCCGACGTCGACTTTTATTCTGGAAAGTGGATCTCGCCAAATCCATCGCATCGCAATGTTTTTGGCTTCGCTAGCGAGTTTGTGTCATTGATTTTCAACAACGTTTCAGTAAAACAATGCGTCCCAATGCTCTTCTAAAGGTGATTTGAAATAAATGAAGTCACAACATTGATTTACTGAAACGTTGTTGAAAATCAGTCACACGACTCACCAGGTCAAGCCAAAATGTTGCAATGCAATGATTATGTTTTTCAGAATAAAAGTCAGAACATTTGGTCGGTTGCTGACTTGCTCCCCCTTTCACCAGGTGCTGTCACACATACTTGTAAATGGTAACGGGTTGAGGTGTGCGTGATTGAGTTTAGAGATTGCACATTTGGGACCATATTCCATTGGTTCCATTAAACTGGGCTAACTACATAAAGCATAGCTCAAGCCTTTGACATGTCATGTCATCGACCCGGGGCGTTGGTCTGGTCGCTACGGCGATGTGTGTGGCGTTGCCGTGGCGTTTGATTGAAGAGGAAGTCATCAACTCTCGCTCAATTTCCTGAGAGACATCCGATCCTCGCTCAGGTAATCACCAGCACGGAGAGAGGGAGAGAGAGAGAGAGGGAGAGGCAGAGAGAGAGGCAGAGAGAGAGAGAGAGGCAGAGAGAGAGAGAGAGAGAGAGGGAGGGAGAGAGGCAGAAAGAGAGAGAGAGAGAGAGAGAGGCAGAAAGAGAAAGAGAGTAGAGAGAGAGAGAGGCTGGGAGAGAGAGAGAGTAGAGAGAGAGAGGGAGGGAGAGAGAGAGAGAGGGGCTGGGAGAGAGAGAGAGAGTAGAGAGAGAGAGGGAGGGAGAGAGAGAGAGGGGCAGAGAGAGAGAGAGAGATAGAGAGAGAGAGGAGAAAGATCTTTCATTACTCTATCCGTCTGTAATTCAGTTCTCTAATTCTATAATGGCCTCAAGCCGGAAATCCCTCTTCCGTGTCTATGTCCTTGTCTCTCTCCCTCACTCTCTCTCCTCTGAGATCACAAGTCATTTAATGTTTAAACGTCATTTATATCCAATACCCAAAGCCCAAAATATCGAACTGAACAGTACAGTCCTGACTTCTGTTTCACCACAAGGATACAGATCTAACTCAAATAACAGAATAATTAGGCATTTTTGTGTATTTTAATCTCCTCATTCTGTATTCTCACTATTTCTGGAAATTGTTGTTTCCTTTCATTTCCAAATGTTCAACAGTGACCACATGATCAGATCACACGGTTGAAAGAATCTCAAAGTCATGACATCACAATGATCCGTTGATCGTCGTTCTGTGACCTCACAAATGCTTTCTGATTGCATCGTTCTACTCCGTTGTGATTCTATAGAATTTTGCAATGTCACAAATAGGTTCTGATTCTAATGAGTGGTCTGTGACATCACTAGTAGGTTCTGATTCTAATGGGAGTGGTCTGTGACATCACAAATAGGTTCTGATGCTAATGAGTGGTCTGTGACATCACAAATAGGTTCTGATTCTAATGGGAGTTGTTTGTGACATCACTAGTAGGTTCTGATTTTAATGGGAGTGGTCTATGACATCACAAGTAGGTTCTGATTCTAATGAGTGGTCTGTGACATCACAAGTAGGTTCTGATTCTAATGGGAGTGGTCTGTGACATCACAAATAGGTTCTGATTCTAATGAGTGGTTTGTGACATCACTAGTAGGTTCTGATTCTAATGGGAGTGGTCTGTGACATCACAAGTAGGTTCTGATTCTAATGAGTGGTCTGTGACATCACTAGTAGGTTCTGATTCTAATGGGAGTGGTCTGTGACATCACAAATATGTTCTGATTCTAATGAGTTGTTTGTGACATCACTAGTAGGTTCTGATTTTAATGGGAGTGGTCTGTGACATCACAAGTAGGTTCTGATTCTAATGAGTGGTCTGTGACATCACTAGTAGGTTCTGATGTTATTACCAGTGACTGGGGATTGAGGTCTCACAAAACACACTTAGCATTGACTGCTACTCTCTCCTAGGGTTCTGGGAGATGTTGAGTCCGCTCAGTCGCAAACCTTTACTTACATTTCAACGTTGCCTTTTCTGCTCTCCCCTCCCTCGGTCTCTCTCACTCAATCTCAACCTGTCTTCTCCCTCCTCTCTCTCTCATTTCATTCGCTCTCTCTCTCTTTTCTCCATCTGTTCTCTTGATGATGACTTGCTACCTCTTAGTTAAGCGAGCGTCGGTTGATAACATTAGCTCTTAGCTAATCCTATAGCTATCCTATAGCTAGTTCTTAGCTATAGGAATAGAATACCACGTCGCTAGTTCTTAGCTAAGGACTAGAATACCATATTGCTAGCTCTTAGCTAAGGACTAGAATATGGTATTCCATATTGTTAGCTCTTAGCTAAGGGGGTTGCAGGTGATTGATATTCAGCAGCGACCTCTTAGGGAAGACAGAGGAGGCGGATGAGCTAGCTGTACTCAGGAGGGGCTCGCCTGGCGGTGGCTCATGGCTCATTAAGAGACGGGATGCTGATGAGAAGCCCATGGAGGTGGCAGCCTCTCTGGCTGTGTTCGAGACACTTGGCGTCTGGGTTATTTTTTTAAAGGAGGTGTGTGTGTGTGTGTGTGTGTGTGCGTGCGCGTGTGTGTGTGTGTATTAGGAGGAGCAGAGGCCTTATAATTCACCTGGCTGTGGACACACTCCCAGAGGGGGTTCAGTTGAATGAGTCTGGGACAGCAACGATCACCTCAGGGCCATCCTCCTGTAGTCCACACACTGCAGAGCTTGTTTTTGAAGTGTGTGTGTGTGTGTGTGTGTGTGTTTGACTTTGCTACAAACACACGCACGCACGCACACACACACACACACACACACACAGACACAGACAGACACGCACGCACGCACGCACGCACGCACGCACGCACACACACACACACACACACACACACACACACACACATACACACACACACACACACACACACACACAGACACAGACACACACACACACACACACACACACACACACACACACACACACCACCTTTGAGTAGAAAGAACTCACTGTACTATCAACTAACAGACTGAGGATCAGAAGGGGACTTACGCCAGTTTGGGAATAGGTCTGCAGGAGAAGATGACGCATACTCTCTCACACACACACACACACACACACACACACACACACACACACACACATCCAAGTGTCCTTGAGACCCACAGACAGCAGCCTGCTGTTCTAGAGTCATACAGTAACTACACTTGGGCTTTTCCAGGGGCCAGAGGGGTTAGAGCGAGGGTCCAGTGGTTACAGCTTAGTGCTAGGGACTCAAATTAGCTAAAAATCAAGAGAGCATGTTTCTAGTGTCTAGTCTGGACCTAGAGGCGAGGGGCTAATGTGTAGCGTCTAGTTGTTAAAGCTAACAGTCTGGGACCAGAGGCTAGGGGCTAAGGGTTTAGTTTAGGAACACTTAACCAGGAGTTCAGTGCCATTGACCTTGCTTTTCTATAATTCCATAATCACAGCAATAAGGGCTCAGGGCCAAGCAGCAAGGCGCCACGGTTTGTGTCCGGGCGTTGAGCTAATAGTTCCCCTGCTGTGGTGTTCCTCGCTGTGGCTTGAGTCGCTGTTCACAGTTTTTCCATATTTTCCTGACTTATATAGCTCATCGGTTCCCATAACCGTAGGAAATCGCCCTATTGACTATTTTAATTGGGGCTCAACCACCCAGGTCTTTTGTCAATTAGCGCTTAACGTCAGTGGAGAATATCACATAGCCCTGCCAGGCAACAGAACGGCTCAGCCAGAACCTGTGGGCGTGTGGGTGTGTGTGTGTGTGTGTGTTTGTGTGTGTGTGTGTGTGTGTCTGTGTGTGTGTGTGTGTGTGTGTGTGTGTGTGTTGGTGGACCCGCTGAATGAGTCTCCCCTCGTATAATCCTTTAATTTCCTTGAGCTCTTCACACTGGATCCAAAGCCTTTATGCTACACAGCTTCAACGACACTGATAAATTTCTATTAAAGTCACCGAGAACTCCACATCCCTGTATTGGAGTTTGGCAGTAGTGTCCTGGTGCTGTTTGTTTGTGTGTGAAAGGAAAATATTGTGTGTGTGTGTGTGTGTGTGTGAGTGTTTGTTTTGTGTGAGTGTGGTCATAGTGTCCAGGTGGGGTGTGTAGGTGTTTTTGGCTGAGAGAAAGAAAGAGAGAGTGAGGGCATTTGATGGAGAGAGTGAGCAAATGAGAGAGAGAGAGAGAGAGAGATAGAGAGATAGATGTGGGGACGGTGTGTATCAGATGGGTAGCTGTGGGCTGTTGTGGAGAGCAGGTGTGTGGAGCTGTGAGTGAAATCAGAGGCGAGTGTTCTCCTTGAGAAGGACGAGGCGCCGACTGGTTCCTGACGGCCTTCAGAAGTCAGCCTGTCGTCTCCGGCGTCTCTCCCCTTCAAGGCATCTTCACAAGTATGTTTCATGAAGACAGGTACTTTCTTTCACTTTCTCTTTCTCTATTTCTCTCTGTCTCTCTCTCTCTCTCTCACACACACACACACACACACACACACACAATCACACAAGCACCCCCCTCCCCCCCCAAAACAAACACCCACACACTTGTTCTCCTCCTGTCAAATTACATCCGTGACCATGGCGCCGGGCCGTTGCTATGGTAAAGCTGAAAGTGTTCTTACAACCGGCTTCTAAAAGGCACCACAACGGCACACCTCAGATCCCTTACCCGCTCGTTACAATCACCTTCCAAGCCACGCGGCTGCTAATCAGCCCGGCATGACAACCCCTCCGAATTCTCTCGAGAAACGAGGGTTCTTAACCGTTGTGTGGCCTGTTGTGACGGTGCATTTTGAAACCGATCCGGGTTCAAACCCTCTCAAGTGTTCTGGAATGTATAACAATACAGTGTCCTGACGTACTGGAGGTGGTTCGGTGAACTGAGGGGTTAAGATCTGGACCGCATCCATCAGGGCACAGCGGTGTCGAACCTTCGACTAGAAATACAGCATATAGAACAGACGTGCTTCTCTGTCATATAGAGCAATCCGTCTCCTCTGTTCTATTCCTGACGTATCTATCTGCAACGTTAGGTGTGTCGCACCATCCTCCTGTATGTTACCGTGAAGCCATGGGTTAAAATAGTTTTCTAAATCATTTCATAATACTAAGCTGCGCTTGACTGAGTTTTCCTAGCACAAGGGCACTAATGGAATAGTCCCAAAAGTGCAAACCCCGCCCATCTGATGCTCCAGGCAGGCCCAAACAAACGTTCTGAGACATATTTCAAATAGTTTTGGACCCAGGTCTATCCCACCCAGTCAGCAGACAATTGTAGGCCATATCTGGTCTCGTGGTGGGACACATAATGGCTGAGTGCCAGAAACTGCAAGTATTACATGGGCCAGACCTGGTCCAATGGACCTATCGCTAATCCACGCCCCAAAATAGAAATTGTCCAATCATATCACAGCAAAAATCACGACAGGCAGAAAGTCACGACTCGGACAAACAACTCGCTAATATCTGATGGTGAAAAGCTTCTAGACTAAATATTCTTGTCATCTTCAAAAAAACATGTCTATTACTTGCTGTGGTAAATCAGAAATCAGTAATTTGCCAACTCCCGCCATTTTAAGTCATTGAATGTCATTCAGTCACGGTCGGTCAGTCAGTCACTGTCAGTGAAGCGTTGTTTGTTTGTCTGAGTTTTCAAAGGGGCGTGGCTTAGCGATAGGTCCATTGTGGGAAGCCAGCCCAGGCTGAACGTTGGTAGTTTGCTGTGGGTCAGATCTGGTTTGAGGAATGTGGCCATGACATGTTCCTGGAGCTACTGAGCCATGTTTGGTCTGAGTGTGGTTGGCACTGTACTGTACTACATGCTGGCCAAGGTCTGGCCTTTTCATGGTGAAAATAAGGCTCAAGAATGGCAGTCAGAGCCCCGCCCACTCCGGGGAATATAGATCACATAGAATATTCATAACTGAGAAAAAAAAGATTTTGTCAGATCGGGAGTTTAATTCAGATTTTGTCTTTTTTTTTACCTGGCCACACCGAAAAACTAATCAAAACCAGAAGAGATGAGTCTAGATTTCTTCAGATCGTCTGTTTGTTTCATCTCATTCTGATGAGTCTCAGTGGGATACAGAGATGAGTAGATATCCCCAAACAGTCTTTGTATTTCTAAACACACATACCATATGGAAATATGCCCCTCTCATCTTGACTGGTTTTTGAGTTTGACTGTGGCAAGCAGTAAAACGTCTAGAATTTGCATAAAACTGACAAACTGCAGCTTTCAGTTATTAATCTCAGATGTTGTCACTTACAGTGGCACTCAATAAAACCACAGAGCTAAAGAAATGATAATATTCCAATTCATAAAAAAAGCTATGTTTAAAAAAGTGGATTGACACAGGAAAAAGTATTAAACGCAGTAGGAAAAAGCACTAAACCAGCTTATGCCATTAATGGAGTTCACCTGTGCCAATTAGAATCATCTGGATTAGTGCATCTTGGATGGGTAAGAACTTCCACTCTTTGAAAAAGGGTTTCCCACCTCTGAACGCAAGTAAACACCAGTGGCGGCTGGCCAATAGAGGGTGCTAGGGCGCCGCCCCCACCTTCCAAAGCGCCCCCACTTCCTAGTTGCTACTTGTAAAAGTTTAAAAAAAATAAACATTGTTTATTCATAAAATGCGGCTGATATTCTGTCGGCGCCTATCAGCATTCATTAAACATCCTCCAATACAATAAACATTTTATCTGTGTGTGTGTAAAATTCACTGTGAAAATACATAGGGTAGGGAGTCGGGGACGCCGGCCGAATGGGACTCTATGGCAGTCCAAATACTTTTGGCTTACACGTGAGCTGTAGCAGCGCTCCAATTGGCTGTCTCCTATTTCCCGGTCGGGGCGCAAAAAATGCGCCCTGAGCATGCGTGGATTAACGCATGGCTTACCTAGGCTGCAGCCTAGGGCCACTACCACTAGGGGTAGTAAAAATAAAAACATGCGTGAGACTTGAGAGCCCTGAATATCCGGTTGTTAAGTCTGACGTCAAACGTGACGTTTTGCAATTTCCGGGTCCAAACCAGAAATTCTCCGCACCAGAATACCAGTGTACTACATCGGTAGAATGACAGTTTAATCGTTTTTTAGACTCGGATCTATTCATACAACAAGGGACACAGCACTTTCCCGTTTTCCCCATATTGTCAGGGTATTTGAGCCTCGGAAAAGCGCTATATAAATATAATTAATTATTATTATTATTGCGGCATTTCGAAGACAGCGCCTCAGCCAACTTTGGACCCGGAAACACGTCGCGACTTAACAACAGACAACAGGAGAGGAGAGCAACAGAGAGACAGACAACAGGAGAGGAGAGCAATAGAGACAGAACTGAGGTGAGGTGAGCAACAGAGATAGTTCAGGATGATAACAAACAGTTCAGTATGACAGAGACAACTAATAGAAAGAAAACTGTATGATTATAGAGTTTACATGTTCAAGGAAATATTGTATGATAATAGAAAGGTACACTTTAATTTAATTAAAGAAGTAACAAAGAACACATTTATTATCACAATTGCATTGTGTTCCATGTCTTTCTCCATTGAATAAATAATGCCTAGTAGTTGAATGGCTAAACAAGACAACTGTCTGGACAGTACTGCTAGAATTATTCACCTTACCGCTGCACAGATAGACAAAGGGTATAAGTCCATTCTGTTAACATTAGGTCTACTCTGCTAACAAAGACTATTCCAGTTGATTTGTCAGTTGTTGTGCATTATATTGTTGTGTTTGCAGTTTGCCCTTTAATAAGTTATATATAAATATTCTCATGCTAAAATCGACTGTAAATCCAGATTTTAAAGTTGATATTCTTCCCCGTGGAGCATGCCCCCATAACCTGTGCCCCACCCAACATTTTTATCACCAGCCGCCACTGGTAAACACATCACCAACCTTTCCTGCAAGAAACATCTCATGACGGGTAGAGGCAAAGAGCTCTCCCAAGACCTTCGCAACAAGATTGTTGAGCAGCATAGTAATGGCACTAGTAACGGATTTATCAACTCCAAAATGTTCCTTGGCCATTATCCGCAAGTGGAAGGAACATCACTCGACAATCAACCGGCCACGCACAGGAGCCAGAAGAGTCGGGCAGTCAGAAAGTTAGTCAGAAGAGTCAAGAGCCAAGGCCACTCGAGCAGAACTCCAGAAAGACCTGGAAGCAGCGAGTACAGTTGTCACAAAGAAAAAAATTGGCAATACGCTCCAAGGTCTCCATTCACACTCCGGAAGACTCCATTACTGAAGAAAAGGCATGTTGGAGCTCGTTTAAAGTTTGCTACAGAACATTTGGAGAGGCCTGTAGATTACTGGGAGAATGTAGTCTGGTCAGACGAGACAAAAATGAAATCCAATAAAAATGTTGTGGAAAGAACTGAAGATAGTGAGGTCAAGATGGCGGCGCGTTCACACGCGAGGCTGGGGGCGCTCCTAACATCGGTGCTTTTTAGGGCTTTTACGTACATTTGTATGTACTTTTTTATTTCAGTACTTATAGGGAACTGTTGTGTAAATAGTACCTACAGCAGGCACGACTTACTAGAAGTTGGTGCGCAAAACGAGAGGACAGTAACAGCGGAGTTCCTGAAAGGACAAAGGATTCCTCACGATATCGCCCGATCACCGGGGGAAGAATGGTACACAGTCCCGACCCTGAGGCGCAAACGTCGGCGTAGGGACCGCAAGCAACGCCGGGGCCGCAGGGGAGGCCTGCTAGCTAGGCTGAGGAGGTGCCCGGACAAGCCAGCTTTGGCGAGTATATTCCTCTCTAACGTAAGATCCCTAGCTAACAAGATGGACGAACTGAGACTGCAGGTAGCCACCAACAACACCGTGGGGGACAGCTGTGTGATCATTCTCACAGAAACCTGGCTCAGCGCTTCCATTATTGACTCGGCGGTCGGCTTACAGGGCCGCTCGCTCCACCGGGCGGACAGGACGGAACTCAGCGAGAAGAAGCGCGGAGGCGGCCTCGTTATATCTACGAAGGACAGCTGGTGCTTAAACACAAAAACTGTGAGTAGCCACTGCTCCCCAGACCTGGAATACTTGACTGTTAAATGCCGACCCACATACCTCCCGAGGGAATTCAACGCAGTGTACATAACAGCTGTTTACATTGCACCAAGCGCGGGTGCTAGCTTAGCATTAGCCCGGCTACATGACGTCATCAGTGGTGGACAGAGCACAGATCCTCAAGCAGTACACATCATAGCGGAGGATTTTTATCATGCTGACCTGAAGGTAGTACTACCCAAGTTTTATCAGCATGTTAAATGTCCAACAAGAGGAGATAACACACTGGACAAGGTATACACCAACATCAAGCTTGCCTACAAAGCTAGACAGCTAGCTCATCTAGGCATGTCTGACCACGTGTCCATCCTTCTGATCCCAGCCTACACTCCCATGAGGAAAAGGGCTCCCATCACCACTAAGACTGTCAGAACCTGGCCAGCAGGGTCCGCTCCACTAAAGATCTGCCTGAATGACACCTCATGGCGGGAATATGAGCATGAGGACCTGGAACAGTTCACGTCGTCGGTTCTGAACCACATAGTGAACTGCACCAACTCAGCCACCGTGGACAAACGTGTCCGGGTCTACCCCAACACGAAGCCATGGATGACTGAGAAGGTCCGACAACTGCTCAAGGAGAGGAACAACGCCTTCTCAGCGAAGGACAAACTGCTGTACAACACCACCAGGGCTAACCTAAACCGTGGCATCCGGGAGGCCAAGGCAGACCACAGAGAGAAGATTGAGGAATGCTTCCTGAGCAACGACTCCAGGCGGGTGTGGCAGGGGGTTCAGCACATGACAAACTTCAGAGCCAACAGGCTCACAGCCGCTGAGGACGACCCCCTGCTGGCGGAAGAGCTGAACTCCTTCTACGCCCGGTTCGACGAGGGGCGAACGGAGGTAACCACAACACAAACACCACTCTCTCCAGCTCTCAGCAGCCTCACCCTCACAGAGCATGAAGTGAGACGCGTGCTGAAGGCGGTGGACCCCAGAAAAGCCTCAGGGCCGGACGGCGTCCTGGGACGGGTGCTGAGGGACTGTGCCGACCAGCTGGCCGGGGTTTTCACCAACATCTTCAACCAGTCCCTGTCCCAGGCCACCATCCCACCCTGCCTGAAAACCTCAACAATCATCCCAGTCCCGAAGAAAAGCACGGTGAGCTGCCTAAACGACTACCACCCGGTGGCACTCACACCAATCATCATGAAGTGCTTCGAGAAACTGGTCCGGGCCCACATAGTCACACGCCTCCCGCCCAACCTAGTTCGCCTACAGAGCCCACAGGTCCACAGAGGGTCCACAGAGGACGCCATCGCGACGACTCTCCACTCCACTCTATCCCACTTGGAGAGGGGGAACAGCTACGCGAGACTGCTCTTTGTGGACTTCAGCTCTGCTTTCAACACTATCCTTCCAGACAGGCTAGTGACCAAACTACTAGACCTGGAACTATCACACTCCATCTGTGCATGGATCAAGGACTTCCTGACCGACCGCCCCCAGAGGGTGCGGGTGGGCCCCCACACCTCCACAGCCCTCAGACTCAGCACTGGGTCCCCCCAGGGCTGCGTGCTGAGCCCCATCCTCTACAACCTCTACACCCACGACTTCACCCCCATCCACCCCAGCAACTCCATCATAAAGTTTGCAGACGACACCACCGTGGTGGGCTGCATCTCGGGGGGGGACGAGGCGGCATACAGGGATGAGGTGGAGCAGCTGGGCAAGCTGTGCAAGGTTAACAACCTGCTGCTGAACCAGCTAAAGACCCAGGAATTCATCGTGGACTTCAGGAGGAAAAAATCTGAGGTCCAGCCCCTGCTCGTCGATGGAGGGAGCGTGGAGAGAGTCTCAACTCTCCGATTCCTGGGGGTGCACATACAGGATGACCTGTCCTGGAGGACCAACACAGCAGCCATCATCAAGAAGGCACAACAGCGGCTCTACTTCCTGAGAGTCCTCAGGAAATA
>NC_137675.1:7448650-7451150 GCF_963989245.1 Nansenia antarctica | reverse complement strand
TTGAAAGGCTAGTCAGAGTGATGCAGCTTGAGTACATTGTTATTCAGAGAGACAGAGAGAGAGGGGGAGAGAGAGAGAGAGGGAGAGAGAGAGAGAGAGAGTCCTCTTCGTGATCTAGGGGGGTTTATAGAGGTTTTATGACCAGGGCGAGAGCAGGATCTGAAACTAAAAGCCTCTTCAGACTGAAAGAGAAGGTACTTCAGCCAGAGTGTCACGGCAAGACACGGAAACTTACTGGCCTGTGTGTGTGTGTGTGTGTGTGGTTGTGTGTGGGTGTGTGTGTGTGTTTGTGTGTGGTTGTGTGTGGTTGTGTGTGTGTGTGTGTGTGTGTGTGTTTGTGTGTGGTTGTGTGTGTGTGTGTGTGTGTGTGTGTGTGGTTGTGTGTGTGTGTGTGTGTGTGTGTGTGGTTGTGTGTGTGCGTGTGTGTGTGTGTGTGTGCGTGTGTGTGTGTGTGTGTGTGTGTGTGTGTGTGTGCGTGTGTGTGCGTGTGTGTGTCTATCCTAAACGGCAGAGTGATTTAAATCATTCATCCAGCATCTGTTTGTGTGTGTCGGTGATTAGGGAGCATGCTCCTGCATTATTAACCAGGTCAAGGTCCTCAGAGGGAGCAACAGGGGGTCAGGTCTGAGGGAAAGGACCCATGTTGCCATGGGAACAACTAAACAAGAACCGCTGGGAAGTGTGTGTGTGTGTCGGAGTTCGGACAGTTTTTTTTTACACGTTAGACGGATGTCGTTGTTGTTTTTCGGTCACACAGAGAGATGGAGAGAGATGGAGAGAGATGGAGAGAAGAGAGATGGAGAGAGAGGAGAGAGAGGAGAGAGATGGAGAGAGATGGAGAGAGATGGAGAGAGAGGAGAGAGATGGAGAGAGATGGAGAGAGATGGAGAGAGATGGAGAGAGATGGAGAGAGCGGTGACGTCATCAGCTACTTCACTCCATAGGATGTGTATCCGTTCACCTCACGTCTCTACCTTTTTTCTCTCTCCTTCTTTCGCTCTCCTTCTTTTCTTTCTCCTTCTGTCTCTCTCCCGTATATGTAGTCACCAATAGTACACACTTTGGCATTCGGCGAATACCAGAAATAGAAGGTTGTCTGTTCTGCTTCTTCAAGTAGTTCTACGGCCCTACCTTGAAGTCACGCTGCCTTCCGCTAGTCGCCACCGCTGAAATGAAACAACCTTGAATGAAGTGTGAGGGAGGAGGGGGGGAGGGAGAGAGAGAGGGGGAGAGAGACAGAGAGAGAGACAGAGAGAGAGAGAGAGAGAGAGAGAGAGAGAGAGAGAGAGAGAGAGAGAGAGAGAGGGGGGGAGAGACAGAGGTGTCAGGAGCGCCGGGAATGACGTATTTTATTCCTCTTCTCGCACCCTCAGGTCTCTCTAGCCTAAATATTTTTGTGCTTACGCGGTGCGATTTAAAAACGGTTCCTCTCCTTCTTGTTTAAAACGACTCCATTTACATATTCCCCGACTCTGCCAAGATTTGTCCTTGAGCAGGGCAAAAATAGGGAGATGGGGGAGTTTATTCAGGGATAATGTCGCAAAATGCGCTTTCTTACATCACTTGTACTGTACCACCCACCGTTGGGATAGGAGAGGCGTCTCTGTGGCCTGGGTTTTTTAGATAATATCGTTTTTTTCTTTTTTGAGAAAGCGGTTGATTTAGCTAGCCGGGTTTGTATTGGGTTTGGGTCGCTTGAGGGATTGAGGGATTGAGGGTGGCACTTTTCCCTCCAGGCAAAACCGAAAGTATATTTCAAAAAATCTGATAATATTTCAAGGCAGGTCCAATGTCACAGATCTCTATCTGTCACTGTCCTATCTGGTGCTGGGTGTGCCTGTAACATTGTGATAACGTAACATAATCCATACGCTCTGTAGTCCAGACGGCCCGCCGAGGACAAGAAGCAGATACAGAATGTACTACAGTATCAATCTGCAGGATACTGGTGTTTAACATCCTGTACATGTGGAATATTCTTCATAATTGCATTCTCTAGCCAGCCCATCTAGAGAAAGGAAAGAAGAAAGATGTTTTTTTATCCTCCTGCTTGTCACATAATGTTGTGTAAACGTTGAAAGTACCGTATGAATAGCCCACCTGTAGAGGAAAGTAGTAAGCAGGATGATACCTTTCGCCCTAGACCTGAGACTGGCCTGTATACATTGTGTTTTACTATTATATGCTGTGAATAAAGCAGATCCATATTTTCCTTTATCTTTACCTTTTGTCTGTAACAAATTTAAATGTAATTTGTTGGGTGGGGCACAGGTTATGGGGGCATGCTCCACGGGGAAGAATATCAACTTTAAAATCTGGATTTACAGTCGATTTTAGCATGAGAATATATAGATAACTTAATTATTTTTTATATATAACTTATTAAAGGGCAAACTGCAAACACAACAAAAATATAATGCACAACAACTGACAAATCAACTGGAATAGTCTTTGTTAGCAGAGTAGACCTAATGTTAACAGAATGGACTTATACCCTTTG
>NC_137675.1:7431150-7443650 GCF_963989245.1 Nansenia antarctica | reverse complement strand
ATGTGACAGGGTCTGGTGAAAGAGGTAACCAGGAAGGTCAGGAATCGTCAAGTCGTGCAAATGACCAAAACGTTTTTTTTGTTTTTTCATAATAGTTTAAGTGTTGAAGAGCTCACTCAATATAACAAACAACAGTTTTAGGATCACTAAATACTTAGAATTTGTCAGAGAACTCGTTTTGGATTCACTGTATCTTCTACCGCCCTGTTTTGCACTAACCCTAACCCGTAGTGATCTATGTCTTGTAAACAAACTTGTGTTTTAGGACTGTTCAAAAGCAGGTAAACATGCAGTTAGATGTTACATAGCGATATTCTTTGTTGTTAGCTGCTAGCTAGCTGGCGAGCGCAATTCAGCACAGACTGAGCGATTTTCTCCGCTATTTGGTTTGAGCTGTACCAACATTCAAAAAAGCACAACTATTTTCAATATGACACATCATTTGAAAGCTTACAATCTGCACTTCACCATAATCTGTAAAAGATTGACAAAAAAATTACATTGTCGACTTGGGGACCAAAAACACCAGACCCTGTCACATAATATGTAATCTAGATCTGTGACTAAGGGTCCCAATTTGCTGGAGCAAAAAGTGTTGAGCAGAGCAAGAATACTCAATAGCATGATTTGTATTGCACTTAACAATGTTTTTGAGAAAACTGTGATTATTCAACTGGAGTAGTTCATTATTCAAGCGCAACAGTCTAAAATGCATTTGCATATCATCGAAACGCTAGTTGTAGTATTCAACACTCCCATTAGATTATCTCTCATTGCGTCTATTAGAAATATTAAGGCTAACTTTGAAGGTTACTTTGCTCTCACCGTTTACACGTTTGCAAATGCAAATTGGTGCCCTCGGTGCGATGTCAACCTTCACTGTGTTTTCAGTGCGGTGCGTGCCTTGAAATCCTAAAAAGATTCCATCCTTCTTGGTAGAATCTTTGGCTTGTCCCGGTAGAGAGCCCTTAAAGGCACCCTTTTTAGTTTCATGGTTCTTCAAAGGGTTTTCTACAGAGAATGAAAGACAAAGAATGTGTCTTCCATAAAGGAAAATGTATTCAGCTCCCTATAGACAAATGAGCAACACCACTGTAACCATCAAAGTCTGTCTGATCTGTAATTCTATATCTAGGTGTGTTACATAATGCTGTGGTTAGGTCTGTGCCTCTCTATTTCAAACTCCTTCTCCATTCCCCATAGAGAAGAGGCTGACAGTCCTCAAAATCTTACCATGTGACTAAACTTTATACTCCTGACTAAATATGGCATATTCACTGCATGTGAGTTACTTTTGTTTTCCTTTTAAGTTTTTATTATGCATGATATTACGCATGTAGTATGCATGAAACACACTATACACTTTTAAGCCATCTCAGATATGAACAAATAAGTAGACACACTTAACACATATCAGGCATGAACAAATACAAATCAAGGTAAAAAACAACAACATACAATACAAGAGGTTACAGAGGAGGTATAGGTAACAATACAGTTAGAATAAAGAAGTATTCAGTCCTAAGGGCATATTGTTTACCGGTTAGGTAGCTTGTACTGTCTGTCTCTGGAATCTGGGAAATATAGACAAAGTCTTAATGATGTCCAAAATGTCTTTCATAATTGCTGGTCTTCCTTAAAATCCTCTTTCAAGTTGGAGGCCACATCTTCCATGTCTATAGAAATACAGTACCTATAGAAAGTCATCAGATCCCATTCACTTTTTCCACATCTTGTTGTGTTATAGACTCAATTTAAAATTGCTTAAATAAAAAAAGTGTCATCAATCCATACCATTCCAATTCCAATACCCCATAGTGACTAAGTGAAAACAAGTTTTTTTTGACAGTTCTGCAAATCTATTAAAATTGAAACAGAGAAATTCATACCCTTTGCACTCTTTACACTCTTAGAATTAGCTAAAAAGCAAAAATGGCACCAATAAATCACTCAATAAGTTGAATTAAGTCCATCGTACAGTTTTTCTCAATGGCTTTCACACTAACATCGGAACATGAGACACAATGACCTAAACCTGAAACTCATGTATCTTATCTCTCACCAATTCTGCTTTTCACTCATTTTGCAGTTCTAAACCACACAGTTAACAAAACACTAAACACAATTCTCTACATTTGGCACAATCTTCCTTGATAAAATCTCTTCTTTGTTCTGAATGGAAAACACTACCATTCAGAATGCTAAACTCAAAGCACCAATCACACTCCTGATATGGGCAAACACCTATTGCTTTTCAATAAGCAATAATAGCTTCAGCAATAAAAGGTGAGTTCTGCTGTGTTGGAGAACAATGGACGCCAACTTTGTAGAGAAAGGTAGAGCGAGAGGTGTGAGAGGAGGAGGAGGAGGGCGAGGACGAGCAAGAGCAAGAGGACAACCAAGACTACGACCTAGGAGATCAATTGCAATTGATGAGATTTGGGCCACTTTGGTTGACCACGTTGATGAAGTGGGTTTCAACCTCGCAAAAAGGACGGCATTTCATTTTGAGAAGACATAACATTATTTTGAATGCAGTGTTTGCTTTTGCAAGAGATTTGTGAGTTTAGGGTTTTGTGTGTGCGTTTTGGGATTTGTGTTTTTGAGTTAAGAGCAAATGAGCCATGCTTTCACAAAACGTGTTAAAGCGCTAGAGAAAAACTGTAATGCAAGGATAATACTTTATGTAATACTGGAATTTATATCTTTGTTCTCATAGGGTCTCTGATTTACATAGGAATCAATTACATTACAATTAAAAGTCTAAACATCCTGGATGCAATTTTCTCTCCTTCACTTATTGCTAATTTTAGAAATAGTTCTGTTTCGTGAGTTATAGGTTTCCCATGCCTAAGCACTTGAGATCTAATTTGCATGTATAGTAAGACATCTTTGTTTTCTATGCCATATGCTTCTTTCACTTCATCAAAAGTGTTCAGTTCTCTCTTATGTGAGACTCTTAAATCATCTAGTATAACAATTCCTTTGGCTTCCCAATTGTCATTCCTAAAAGGCCTTCAACTCGGAGTGAACCCGTAGTTGTTCCAAATAGTGGCATATGGGGAAGTTTTGGCTGTAAAGCAGAACATTTAATTACCATAGTGGATTATTTATATTCCTACAGGAGGGACTATACCAAAGACCGTGCATAGATATTTTTTACTTTTAATTGCTCTATGATTTCTTGTTCTATACTTTCCCACCTTGTCTTTCTTAAGCCTGAGCCATATCCCCAGCCAAGAGGAAAGCGAGAATTTAAGGCAAGATAATATCTGTATACGTCTGGTAGTCTAAGACCCCCTGATTTCCTGTCAATATGCAGCCTGTTCTGCTTACCCTTAGGGTCTTATCTCTCCAAATAAATGTATGGAAGAGCTTATTTATTTCTTTAAAGAGTCATTTATCTATAGAAAGTGGTAGTGCTGCAATGAGGTAAGTTATTATAGGTAACATGTTCATTTTAAATGTGTCTATTCTTCCCCATATAGTCAGTGGCAGAGACTTCCATCTCTCTAAGTCATCTTTTTTGTTAGTTATAAGATGAAGTTAAAGGACACATTCTCATTAATATCTGACTTAAGAGTCACGCCTAGATATGTCAATCCTTCAGGAAACCATTTAAAAGGTTATTAATGTGTATTTTATGGCAATGAACACTCAGTGGTAGGGCTTCAGACTTTTCCCTGTTAATTTTGTAACCTCATAGAGCTCCAAATTCTTTTACAGTGTCTAAAGTATACTTAAGGGATTGTGGTGGTCAATTAATGTGAGAAGAATGTCATCTGAAAATTCTGTTAAGGGGGCTGGAATACCATTAATACTAGGGTGGGTCCTAATCATCGCTGCCAAGGTTTAAGTGATAAAAAAGAGCAGTGGACTCAGAGGGCACCTTGTCGAGTACCTCTTTTGATTCAACCTTTCAAAAGGGTCAGATATTAAGCCATTGGGAATGATTCTTGCTTTAGGGGCAGTGTATATGAATGAAATTAGGTCCAAAACCATGTGACAGCAGCTGGTGCAACCGACGGACCGTTGGGACTATTATTCTGAAAAAAGTAAATAAAGGTCAACGTTGTTGAAAATCAATGACACACTCGCTAGTCAAGCCAAAATATTGCAATGCAATGCATTCGGTGAGTAATCCCCACTACTACCTAGTTAGTGTAGAGTAGTGGAGATTACTCACCGAATCCATTGCATTGCAAAGTTTTGTCTTGACCATCGAATGTGTCATTGATTTTCAACAATGTTCACATTTATTAAAAATGTTCAGGATAAAACTCTGAACATGTTGATTGGTTGGCCACTCATTTCCGGTTTCAGAGTTCTAAAAAGGTATCCCTATTCTATACGGTCAATCGACTTTTCGGCATCCAGGGACAGCAACGGCAGGTTCAGTTGTCAATTTAGCGTAATGCAAAATAGTTTCCTCATGTTATCCCCAATTTGTCTTGATTTGACCAAACCTATTTGATTTATGTGAACAAGCGTATGTAACATTGTATCCATTCTCCTAGCAAGTATGTTTGCATTTAGCTTCCCTTTGGAATTAATAAGAGAAATTGGCCACGAGCATGTCTGCAAAAGTTTGGCAAAAGTTAATACTAATCCATCGTCTTCCAGGGCCTACTACTCAGACATTTGATTGCATCGCTGATTTCAAATGGGGAAATATTCTTTTCTAATTGGTCATTCTCCTCTTCCTATAGTTTAGGGATATTTATTTTGCTAAAGAACTGACCTAATTCATCTGGGGATGTTGTAATTCCAGGCGAATACACGTTTTTATAACATTCTTGAACTCTATTATTGATGCTATGTGGTGACATCAGCACTTCTTTTTGTGATGATTTCTTGTACCGGTATATGTTTTGTGTGGACCCCAGGAAGAGTACTTTGGCGTTTTCCGACTTAAATGCAGGTATGATTCGAGAGGCTCTAGCTTTCTGCAGTCTATAGGCTAAACGTTTTCCAGCGTTATCTCCATTTATTTGGCTTTCAGTTGGTATAGATCAAATTCAGTTGTTTAGTAGATCTTTGACTTCTAGTTTAACCTTCATCAGTTCTGTATATACCTGGTCATCTTTCGGTCTGGTTTTATGGGCTGACTCTAATCTGGATAGTTCCTCTGTTCATTTCCGCATTTTTGCTTTTCTTTCTCTCTTTTGGTTGGAAGATAATTAGCCAGCCTCTACATGTAACTTTGTAAGGTTCCCAAACCGTTGAAAGGCAGTTTACACGTTTCAGTTTCAGTGTTTATTAACCTTACCCTGCTTTTTGTTAGATAAAAGGGAATTGTTAAGCTTCCATATTGAGGATTTGATAGTGTGTGGAGGGGGAAAACGGTCAAGTTAATGGGCAGTGATCGCTGTAAATCATGTTCTGTATTTTGGAAGACCATATGTTGGAGTGAACATTCTGAGTGACCAGAAATGCATCAGTTCTCAAATAGGTTTTGTGGCAGTTTGAATAAAAGGTATAATCCCTATTTTTTGGGTTCAACATTTTCCACAGACCAACAGACCAATGTTATTGCAGAAATCATTAAGTGCTGCTGAAGAGGCTCTGTCTGGAGGTAGAGGTTTCTCACTTCTATCCATTTCAGGTTTTAAAACTGAGTTGAAATTGCCTCATACTATGATAGGTTTCCCTGCATATTTTGTAATCTTCTCGGCTGTCCGCATTACCCTTTGCTTTGCTTTATGGTTTCGGGCGGTGCAGTTCCGGTACCAGGCAGTGAAACAACCTGTCAGGACGCACTCGGACCATACACATTAGCAATGACAATGGGTTCATTATGAAGAAATCCTGATAATAACTACCTTCATTGTTGATATTAGAGCTCTGAATTACAAAACAAGTTTTCTTATGAATTAAGAGTGTTACACCTCTGCTTTTACTGTTGAGTGGTAAACCTGACCAACCCATCTTTGTTTTAGTTTCCTAGATTCTATTTGTGATAGGTGGGTCTCTTGTAGTATAGCTATTTCTGATTTCAATTTGGCTAGGTGACATACAATTCTAGTATGTTTGGTTGAATTATTCAGGCCACTACAATCCACCCTGTGACTGTGATATTGTATTGTATTGGATAATGGGACGAGGTTTCCCTGTGTCACCCCTCAGTGGTCCCACTCTGTGAATCCGTTCCAGTTCAGGGCCCAGTTGGTCAACTGGTTTTCCAGAATGTTCACAATCAGAAGATTGTTTCTGTATGAATAATTCTCCAAGTAATGCACTTTTTGGCTTAGCTGGTCAACTAACGATTCAAGCTCCTTGTGATTTCCCGGCCTACCTGAAACCAATGGTCACCCCCCAAACATCAGCCCGTTCACTCCGCTCCTCCACCTCTGCTGGCCGACTGGCTCCACCGCCTCTACATGTCGCAGTCGCGCTGCCCGGTCACGTCTCTTCACTATACTGGCTCCCCGCTGGTGGAAGGAGCTGCCCACTGCTGTCAAGACTGCAGAATCACTCCACCAATCTCTTCCACCAAAGATTGACGACACATCTCTTCAGGCTACACCCTAACTGTCCCTAGATGATTCACTTAGTTTGTCAAATATATTTGTTGTAAGGTATCTACTAAATGCCAAATGTAACTTGTTGCTGGTGTTTTTGACCACTTCTTGATGAGCGTTCATTGTTTGCCATGTTTCGAATCGCAGTTAATACAAAATAAAAGTTGCTGTAGCCAGTTGAAAGGGCTTTGATATACTGTATATATTCCTAGCTGAAAGAGGAGAGCTCGTTCAAGAAGCGTCCTACTCCACCAAGGTGATCACGTGACTAATCCAACTCCCACTGCGTGTGTTAATATTTAAATACTGTCCATAGCTATCCCATAACTCTCAAGCACACATAACTATACAGTATACTGTAATCCATGTTACATTTGGAGAGAACTAATGTATCTTTTTTTTTTTTTAGTAAAGGATACAGAGAAAATGTAAGCACAAAATCTACACACGCACGCGCACACGCGCACACGCACACACACACACACACACACACACACACACACACACACTGCTAATAGCCTCCACCGGCTCTACAAAACCAGCAGATATAATAAATTCATTATTTCTTTACACATTGTTCTCACTTAACTCAATACAGAAGAAAAAATGTAAACCCACTCCTTCAACCCTCCCTCATCCCTCTCTCTCCCCTCCTCCATCCCTCCCTCCCTCCCTCGTTCCCTTCATCCCCAAACCCTCCCTCAATCTCTCCTCTCATTCATCCCTCCTTCACCATCCCTCTCACCCTCCTCTATCTCTCTCTCTCTCTCTCTCTCTCTCTCTCTCTCTCTCTCTCTCTCTCTCTCTCTCTCTTCATCCCTCCCTACTCTATCCCAAATTCCCCCGTCCCAAATCCCCTCAGTCTCTCCTCTCCTCCCTCCTCCATCCCTCTATCTCTCTCCCTCCTGCTTCAGTGGCACTAACTCTTCCTCCTCTTTGAAGTGTCTAGATCAATGACTCAGTATTTTTCTTTGAGGCGATGATTCTTTGTTCGCCCCCCCCCCCCCCCTCTCTCTCTCTAATCTGATTCTTAGGGCTGATAATTGTAGCACCAATGCTTTGATCTCCTTCGTGTGAAAAACTTGATTCCTTTTGTGTCCATTTCTTATTAGCTTGTGTCCCTGGATAGATGGAGGATGGGATATAAACTGACAGAATAAAGGAGAAGTGAGAGAGGGGAGAGGAGGCATGAGAAATCAGAAGAATGGGAGAAAAGATGGGTTGTACCTACAACAAAAAACGGTTCTAACCTATTTAACTGGTCCTGCATGGCACCTGGCACCAACAATAGTTCTAAGACTACAATTCCCTTGATGCTTAGTCACTAGGTGACATTTCTGACACAGGACACACACACACACGCACGCACGCACGCACGCACGCACGCACGCACGCACGCACGCACGCACGCACGCACGCACGCACGCACGCACGCACGCACGCACACACGCACACACACACACACACACACACACACACACACACACACACACACACACACCTGTGCATTGGCTAAATCAAGGGATGTTGTTTGAACCCTTAAAACCACTGCATTCACTTGTCTGCTTTATGCCTGAAGAAAGTCTATAAACGAAGCTTTTTTTTGCACGGTGTTTGAGTGTGCGGATGCTGTTATTTTTGCACCAACAAGAGTTCTGCAAGTCACCAAAAAGGACCAAAAAGGGACAGCAGAAGAACCTGGTTTTCCCCGACCGTGTATAATGGCTGACTACAATAGCAGCACATAATTAGCCTTACTCTCCCATCATCAGCCAGCACTCTACCACCCTGGAAAACAAAGAAAGAGAGAGAGAGAGACACGTCTACCTATGGGACAAGACACCCAACTCCTCTCCCTGTGAGTGTTTTCAACTATTCTCTCTCTCCTCCTCGCCCCTGTTCTCTCTCTCTCTCCTCTCTGCTCTTCTCTCCATCTCCCCTATCCATCTCTCATTACTTTCTCTGCCATGATAATCCATTCATGTCCTCTCCAGGCCCATTGAGTCATGCAGGAATGCATAAATAGGCTGGTGGAGAGCTTTCATGTCTCTCGATAGAGCACAGAGACAAAGAACGTCTGAGAGAGAGAAGAGGGGGGTTGGGGGGGGGGGGGGAGAGAGGGAAGAGAATAGGGGAGAGAGAGGGAGACAGCAAAGGGGAGGGTGGGAGAGAGAGAGGGGGGAGGGAGAGAGAAGAGGGGGGAGAGACAGAAAGAAAGAGAGAGAGAGAGAGAGAGACTGACAGAGATAGAAACAGAGAGTGAGAGGGGGCTGTGAGAGGTTTGTAAGAGGTTTTCCAGAGGTTGGTTTGAGTACAGAGAAGCTGATTGAAGTGAACACTCAGTCAGCACTCCGGCCTCTCGTGGTGTTTATGAAGAGAGCTCGGCTCTCGACTGGTCGAGTGAGTGAGTGAGTTAGACGGGTTATTTATTAATGACAAGGCCTGATCAGGCTATGAGGGATTGGATGTAAAGACACAATGTATGGATCAGATCACACACACACACACACCAAAGACACACACACACACACAGAAAAACACACACACTGGAAGAAAGTGCAGACGTTGCACTGAAAGCTAATTTATGCTTCAGCGCGGTTCAATTAAAGCAGATGTATGGCTCCTTCCCCCTGGTCTCTAACATGTGCTCCCTGATGCACTGCTGGTACACGCAATGCAGAGAGACGCCTGGTTGGTCCTGCTTTAGACACACACACGCACACAGAGACAGAGACACACACACACACACAGATGCAGGTGTACACACGCACACGCACACGCGCACACACACACACACACACACACACACACACACACACACACACACACACACACACACACACACAGAGAGAGACACACACACAGACATTCAGGAATGTACACACATGTACACATACACACACACACAATTCTAGAATGCTGTATGCACACACACTCTCCTTGAACTGGATGCAATGCTGCTCTGTCTGGGTCTGCGTCATTCGGTCATTGTGTGTGTGTGTGTGTGTGTGTGTGTGTGTGTGTGTGTGTGTGTGTGTGTGTGTCTCCAGAGGGCCTTATCAGCAGGTTTGTGTTTGCGTGACAGTGTGTATATATAAACTGTTGTGGCGGTGAAACAATGCTGTCTCCGAGCTTATCGACCATAATCCCCTCGGATAATCCTACACCGTCCAGACGCAGAGACGTGGCCGACACAACGCCACACCACCGCCAAAGCACTCAATACAACCCACTGACGCTAACAATCCACTAGCATTCAGTCCAACCCACTGAAGCTAACAATCCACTAGCATTCACTACTAGAGCATTGCTAACTACAGGCTACACAAGCGTAATCCTAATAATGGGCGTGAGACACACGCATTTCAATCCGTTCACACGCTCACCCGCCACACCTTGTATTTCTCACGCAGAGAAATTACCAGGGGCGCCCACCAAGTTGCGCCGCTATTTTTTAAAAAGAGAACAGGTAGAGAATCAAGTGAGTTCCCTCTGGTTCCCCTAGAGTTCAGAAGGCCACGCACCAGCTAATCAAATAAAAAAATATAGCTACCGAACAGCCAATCAGAAAATAATAGCATTGCTGTATCCGGGTAACATTTTGATATTCCCGCTACAACAAACAACGTTCTGATTCCAACGACACGGGCTGACTGGAGCTATTGATTCAGATGCTCGCTACACAGAAGAGGACAGATTATTTGAATTGATCATTCACATCTCGAAGTGGCTACAGACTGGTCGACGTGGGAGAAGACCATATCCTTTGACGCTGTGTGTGTGTGTGTGATTTTATTTATTTATTTTTACAAATTGATGTCATTTATCAGATCAGACCCCGTCCCCCCCCGCCGCCGCCAAAATCTCACTCTGAACTCTGTTCAAAACTTGAGAGCCCTGCTACAATATTGTAGAATGGAAAATGAGCGTTCACTTTAGCGTCGCGAACAACGCCCTAGCATAACATACTGTAGGATTTCAATGATACAGTACAGCATCCCATACATTAACATTCAATACAAGCTAACGTTTCAACACAACTCCGTAGCACTGCGCTATTGCATTCGTTGCTTTATCGGGAGTAAAGTCACAGCTGAGAGGCGTTGGTAGGACCGATGAGAAGAAATATAGTCCTCAAAATGACCACTGTTGTCAAGGTAACGTGATGAACAAATTGTTGTTATTCAAGTGTTAAAGTGTTAGCACAGGGATGTTACTGTGACGCAGGGCTGCCAAGTTTCACCAAAAGTTTGGAGTGAGATTTTTTGGCAGTGGAGCGACCCAAAACTGTGCACGTTTTGGCAGCGGCGGCCCCTCTCTCCCACCCAATTATTTGTGCTAGTTTCCTGCAATTTTACATGTTGTTCATAATAAACCAGCACAAGAAATGAAAATAATTAACATTTTATAAAACAAGAAAAAAATTCAGACAATATATCATATTTATGAAATCTTAATAAACAAATACAGTAGCCTACAGACTCTAAAAGAAAAATGGGCCCCATCAACAGGACTCAGCCCCTTGGTCAGCAGCAGAAAGACCCTTGGTCATCATCATACAGTGCATTGCTCATAGATGGCTATCATGTTATACAGTACATACCAGGGTTTTTCCTGGCTTTGGTGGTTGATCTTGTGCGAGCGCAGCGCGCCCATTTTTTTTTTGAGGGACCCCCAATTGTTGTATTTGTATTGTAAATTGTAATTATTATTAATGTACCTGGTTATGTTACAGTAGAGAAACAAAAAACAGTTACCAAAAAAACCTGAGTATTTACTAGCTAAGATTGACAAAAGATTGGCGTGGTGCAACCGAAATTAGTAAACAACTAGTTTGAAACTTGCTAGTAACAACTAGGGGTTTAGTAACTACTAAATGCCTGCATTTATAATGACTTACACCAAATTGGTGCAACCCAGTCCAGTAGGCTACCAGATACGATGTTGTAATGTATGCACATAATTTGCTACCACGGTTGCCAGACGGAATTGACAATGTCCAGCCCAACCGGTCTAAAAGCTGCCGTGGCATCTTTCTGCACGCGCGTTAACTTGAGTCTGCAATCGAAGCGGCAGGCGAGCGCTGATGGAAGAACCTGTGTTCACGCGAGCTGCAAGAACGTAGCAAGCAGTGGTTGCCAGGTCCAGTGTGACCAAAAGTAGCCCAATCTGGCAACTGTGTGTGTGTGTGTGTGTGTGTGAAAGATGCCACGAAACTCATGTCCGGTAGCTTTCTTTCAAGGAATTTCAAAAATAAAAGTCCCGTAAAACAATTGTTATTTCTCGCCGTGAGAAATAGAGATGCGGCGTGAGAGCGTGAGAACTGGTTGAAATGCGTGAGTCTCACGGCGATTGCGTGAGACTTGGCAGCTATGCTGTGACGTATGACAAACATGTAGCTGCCACTTAGCAAGCACTTAGCTTAGCATGCTGTCATGTAGCAAGCACGGCTTGTTCTGATCAAACCGTAGTATAAATTACAATAACTTTATTTTCCTGTGATGGCACAATAGATATATGTTATATATAGGATTAAATACAGCATCACAGACAGTAGACTAGCTTAGGCCTGTTGCATTTGATAGTGTCGCAAACAATAGACTCGTATTTAGCTCTACAAAACCACTGACATTCACTATAATGCAATTCGCCACCGCTAATGACATTCAATACAGTACAACAAACAACTAATAACCTACAGTGGGATTCTATAGAGTGGCTAACAATGGCTAATCCTACAGTAGCGCTCAATACAGCATAGCTAACAATACAGTAGCACCTGGGCTAACAGCTAAGGGCTGCAGAAGGTCAAGCCACGTAGCTACCTGTTCAGGTGTGTCATATCTCCGTCTAGGCTACAGAAATACTACCGATATATCAGGATGAAAATGTGTAGATGCTTATCACGTCTCATATTTCACTGCCAGAGGGGTCAGACTCAGTTCACTTACCTGGAAATCTCCCTGACGCAGCACAGTG
>NC_137675.1:7426150-7428650 GCF_963989245.1 Nansenia antarctica | reverse complement strand
GCGTACTTCAGGGGAGAGGAGGAGGTAATTGTGACGCAGCAAAGCATCTTGGAGGAGGACAGCCTGTTTCCTTACGCTCCCTCTGTTCTTAATGGGATCTTAATTGATTAATTAAGCAACGATTAAGCTCATTGATTGGCCCAGGACTAGGCTTCTGCTGCTGTTCCAAGCCTGTAATTGGCTTGTTAAATAACATTTCAATAAATGTTTGGCTTCGATAAAAAAGTACACACACTTCCACACACACACTGGAGACTAGTCTGTACACCTGGTCACCCAGGTCGAAATCAGGTCACCTGATTCAGAAATCATGAAAACCACAGGGAATATGACACGTTAATACTCTGATGCATTAGGCGGGGTACACACATAAAGCGGGGTACACGCATAAGGATTTTCCCAATTTTCGGATGTCTGAAAACGACAGAAAACGCCCGATTATCAGATGGATCTTAACATTTTCCTATAACAAAATCCTGTGGTGTGAGGTGTGTTAAGAGTCAATCCATTGTCAATTGTCAATTGACTCTCCCGACAGATTTTTGCCAGATTTTTGCCAGATTTTTGGGTGGAATTAGCGGTTTTAGACTGTGGTTAGGGTGGAAATTGTCATTTCCATCTGGCAACCCTGCTCGCGAGTCCCCGCTTTACAGCCACCTGCTGGGTCTAACAGCGCTTGGGTAAATATAGCAAGCTGAAGCCCAAGTGCACAGTCAGGAAAGTGGAGCCGAAACCATTAGTTGACGCGCTCGTTGTTTTTTCCTTTCATAGCACTTCAGCTGTGCGTGTTAAACTCGCCTGTCGTAATGGAACCGATGCAGGTAATAATAATAATAATAATAATTCATTACATTTATATAGCGCTTTTCCGAGGCTCAAAGACGCTGACAATACAGGAGATACGGAAAACACAAAAACAACAAGCAACATGGACACATGGAACACAGAATCAGCGAACGGGGAGGGGGGGGGTGGTAGTTAGGGGTAGGGGAGGTTGTATGCGTGTCCAGGGGGGGGGGGGGGGGTGGCCGGGATGGGGGAGATGGCTAGGGGTAGGGGAGGCTGTAGGCATGGGAGAACAGGTAGGTTTTGAGGTGGGATTTAAAAGTGAGGAGTGAGGGTGAGTCTCTGAGTGGTTGAGGGAGAGAGTTCCAGAGGCGGGGTGCAGCTCGTGAAAAGACACGGTGACCGAAGCCTTTGAGTTTTGAGGGTGGGACAGTGCGGGGAACAATGGATGAGGATCGGAGGGTACGGGTAGGGCAGTGGGGGAGAAGGAGGTCAGTCAGGTAAGGGGGGGCCAGGCTATGGAGGGCTTTGTATGTGAGGATGAGGACTTTGAATTGTATACGTTCTTTGATGGGGAGCCAGTGGAGAGAGTGGAGGACAGGAGTGATGTGGTCACGGGAGCGGGTGTTTGAGAGGAGGCGTGCAGCAGAGTTTTGGACCATCTGGAGTCTATGGAGGGAGCGGGAGGTGATGCCGGTGAGTAGGGAGTTGCAGTAGTCAAGGCGGGAGGAGATGAAGGCGTGGATGAGGGATTCAGCAGCGGGGGGGAGAGGCAGTGTCTGATTTTTGCAATGTTTCGGAGGTGGAAGTAGGATGTCTTGACAATAGAACTGACGTGGGGATCGAATGAGAGGGTGGGGTCCAGAATGAAGCCGAGGTTGCGAGCCAGGGGGGAGGGGGTGATGGTAGTGTCGTCAATGGTGAGTGTGATGGGTCCGGTTTTATTGAGGATGGATTTGGTGCCGATGAGGATGACTTCGGTCTTTTCACTGTTGAGTTTGAGGAAGTTGTGTGTGAGCCAGGTTTTTATTGCAGAGATGCAGTTTTCGATGTGAGTGAGGGGTGGGTTCTGGGTGGAGTTTGTGGTGATGTAAATCTGGGTGTCATCAGCGTAGCAGTGGAAGTCCAGGTTGAATTGGCGGATGATGTGACCGAGGGGGAGTGTGTAGCAGAGGAAGAGCAGGGGGCCGAGGACTGAGCCTTGTGGGACCCCCTGTGTGACAGAGGAGGAGGAGGAGGTGTGACCGGAGAGGGAGATGAACTGGTGTCTGTTGGTGAGGTAGGAGGTAGGTAGGTAGTCCCAGCCCTGTCCATCATGCACCTCAGACAAGCTCGACGTGTTTAAAAGAAAACAAACAGTATTGGGATCCAGGTCCGATGTTCTGTACTGAACAACAAATGAAAGATTAGATAGTGCAGGCGCACTTGGTGGTGTAACACACTAAGCGTCGACCATGTGATACAGAATTGACCGAATTTGCCATTTCGTGACGTTAGAATTGGTTCTCCTTTTTTTTTTGTCAAAATTGAGTTTTTTACATAATCTGATCCATAGGTGTTTATTAATGCCTGTGTGGTGTTATTTTTAAAATGTTGACATTTTTGAGTTAGTAATTCATAAAATACAAAGGTTCCATCTCACAAAACATAATGGAATGTAAAAACTTTGACGCTCAATATCTCTGAACTACCCTAAACGGAGCTCACGATTTAG
>NC_137675.1:7406217-7411217 GCF_963989245.1 Nansenia antarctica | reverse complement strand
GAAAATCGAATTGAGTTTCAAGAGTTCATTCACCCATGTGTCACATGTCTGAATGAATCACTCGAGGACCTGTGTGTGTGTGTGTGTGTGTGTGTGTCTGTGTGTGTGTGTGTGTGTGTGTGTGTGTGTGAGCCTGAGAGTGTGTTTGTGTGTGTTTGTGTGCGTCTGTGTGTGTGTGCGTGTGTGTGTGCATGCGTGCGTGCATGTATCGAGCCAAAATGAGCACTATTTTCTCTCTCTTTCTTTAATTCATCCCCCTCTCCCTCCCCCATCTCTCCCCCTCCTCTCTCCCCCTCAGTCTCTCTGTAATTTAGATTGTTTTAATGCATATTTCATCCTCAGCTTCTCTATTCTAATGATATCCATTATTCAGAGGTGCTTTTAAAAATGTAGCAGCGCTGTGGTCACTGATCCTGACACTCCCATCGCTAATTTGCATTGTAGGCCGGCATGGCCCCTGGCTCAGACACACACACACACACACACACACACACACACACACACACACACACACACACACACACACTATTAAACACACGAACGCACACATACTGTCTTTCTCACACACACAGACACACACACAGACACACACACACACACACACACACACACACACACACACACACACAGTCTCACACAAACACACACACCCACTGTTAAACACACAAATGCACACATACTGTCTTTCTCTCTCACACACACACACACACACACACAAACACACACACACACTGTTAAACACAGAAATACACACATACTGTCTTTCTCACACACACAGACACACACACACAGACAAACACAAACAACACATGCACTGTTAAACACACAAACGCACACATACTGTCTTTCTCACACATACAGACCCACACACACACACACACACACACACACACACACACACACACACACACACACACACACACACACACACACACAGGCAGGCAGGCTGGCAGACCCGTAGGCGTGCACCAGAACATGTGAGGGTAGCAGAGTGTCAGGAGAGCGGCTCTGCTCCAGAACCGACACTCACAGAACAACAAGGTCCTGTCTCTCAGAACCTGGAGACCCGCCCCCCGCGCCAGTCACATGACGTCTGCTCTGCCCCGCCCCCGCTCACATGCTGTGGCACGCACACACACCACCACCCTTCCCTCCCTATACCCACGCACACACACACACACACACACACCACCACCCCCTCCCTCCCCCCCTATACCCACACACACATCACCCCCTCCCTCGCTATACCACACACACACACACACACACACACACACACACACACACACCACCCCCTCCCTCCCTATACCCACACACACACACACACACACACATCACCCCCTCCCTCGCTATACCACACACACACACACACACACACACACACACACACACACCACCCCCTCCCTCCCTATACCCACACACACACACACATCACCCCCTCCCTCGCTATACCACACACACACACACACACACACACACACACACACTACCCCCTCCCTCGCTATACCACACACACACACACACCACCCCCTCCCTCCCTATACCCACACACACACACACATACACACCTCCACCACACACACACATCCACACACACACTCCCTCTCAGTCACTTATCAAGAAACTAAAACACACAGACCGACACACACTCACTCACACACACACACACACACCGACACACACACACACTCCCTCCTCCACTAACTATCCTCTCCCCACTAAAGATTGATTCTTGGTCGGGGGCGCCACTCTGAAGAAGTTGAAAGGGGCTCGCGGATGTTTTGTCTCCTTCTTCTGGGCGTCTTTTTATCTGCCTGTTCCTGCTTTCATTCTGAACACACATTCAGCTGCTGACTGATGAGACGGCGGGGAGGGCTGAGGCCCGGCAGATGCTGCCGACTGCGCGGGCCAGATGGCTGAGACGGAAAAGAGGAATCTGTTGGGTTTCTTTCTGTGTATTTTCGGGTTCTTTGTGTGTATCGGTATACAGTCACTGATATGAGAGAGATGAAGAGAGGTGGGGGCGGGGGAGCGGGTGGGGGGAAGAAGGATGCGAGAGAGAGATGAAGTGAGACAGGGGGGAGGGAAAAAGAGAGATGGAGAGGGGGGGGGGGGTGTCGGTAGAGTCACGTCGATGAAATAGAGAGGGAACAGAGAGAGAGGGAGGGAGAGAGAGGGAGAGAGGGAGAGAGGGAGAGAGGGAGAGAGAGAGAGAGAGAGAGAGAGAGAGAGAGAGAGAGAGAGAAATGAAGAGGGATGTATATCTGTATAGTCACTGATTCTTTCTATGATGACTGTTTGGAGTTTGAGAAGTCATATCCGAAGGCACCACAATGCACTCTGGGTAGTGTGTGCCCTGAGTAATGATGTCACATCAGGTGATTTGTGGTTATGGATATCTGGAGAGAGACAGAGACCCAGAAAGAGAGAAATGGAGACAGAGAGCATTATTCCAAGGGGGATAGAATGGAGTGAGTGAAGGTGGGAGGGACGGACGGAGGGAGAGAGGGAGGAGGGAGGGAGGGACAGAGGAGGAGAGAGAGAACATTCTCTTGTTGGGTTCTGTTATGATCGTGATTTATTACAGCTGGCAGATATTTTAGATAACAAATGTAGGACAATGCAGGGTGGACATTTCACACTGAGGAACTGAATCTCACCTCTCTCTTTCTTTCTATCTCTCTCCGATGTCTCTGATTGGTTGGTTCAATCAGGATCACCAGCAGCAGTTAGATCTCATTGGTTGAGGAGGAGGAGAGAGAAGGTGCCAGTTTGGAGCTAGTTGACCAAACATGTCTGTTACTTCCTGACCTGAGGGCAGGGGTGGAGGTTGTAAGGCTTAGACTGACAGATGACTCGTAAGGGTGCGTTCGTAAAGTCTTCTCTGAGAGCGCCGGAGCGCGCGCTGGGTTCAACGTCATAGAGCGACCGAAGTCATTCGATTGGACAAGAGGCATTCCATGAGAGCTGATAAGATTCCCAGAGCGAATTTTTACGAACGCACCCTCAGAATCCGGTGTCGGTCATGAATTGTGTGAGGGTGTGTGTTTGTCTCTGTCCCTCAGAGTTCACAGGCGAGCCGTCTAGGAGGGGCCATGCTAACCGGGCTAACCGCGTGGATCTGGTTTCCGCAACATTCTGTGATGGCTGGGAGGGATCGAGCAAAGCGTTAGACACTGCGAGAGCTGAGAGAAAGTTCTTGGTTCGGTTCTTAGTTCAGACCAGTCAGCTGGACCCAGAGTCTGGACTCACCCTGCTGCCTCACACACCGAGTAAAAGACCTTCCTTCCAACACGGAAGTTGTCGCTGTCCCTTTATTGTCCGACGAGGTAGAAATCGGAGGACGGGCTGATTGTAAACGCGTGGAATCCATCCCATGTGTGACAATGAGCGCCACGCCAACATCCTCCGATTTCTACCTCCACCAGCCTCCTCCTGCGATCTATCCGTACTCTTTTTTCACCTCACCGCAGAAGAAGAAGGAAAGGAGGCTGGGAGTGCGTGACGCTCAATACTGTTTTAGACCAGGGCTGAGTTTCGTTCCCGAAAGTTCTTCCCTCCCTCCCTCCCTCCCTTCTGCTGCCCTTCTTTCTTCCCTCTCCTTCATGGATGTGTTCCTTTCACCAGCGGGGTAATGAACCGACGTTGTGTTCCCTGCCATACGACTACATTAGTCGGTTGAGTTGAACATCAGGGAGTCAGGATCAGTTATTCAGGACACTGTGTGACAGAGCTGTAGTCTCTGAGGTAAGTTTGGTTCTGTCACCGTGTCACCGACAGACAGACAGACAAACAGAGACACACATACAAACACACACACACACATGCAGACATACACACACACACACACATACGCGCAGACTCACACTCACACACAGACATAGACACAGACTCACACGTACGGGCACACAGACACACACACACGAGCAGACTCACACTCACACACAGACATAGACACGACTCACACGCACGCGCACACACACACACACACACACAGACATAGACACAGACTCACACGCACGCACACACACACACACACACATAGTGTTGCATGGCAGGTGCTCTAGGCTGTGTGACTATCGGTGCCGTGACAGAGATATGAAAATCACCTCCTTTTACCAGCCAATTAAACAACATTATCTATCGCTAACGACAACCGCTAAAAATTTCAAACTTCCGCCTTCAGGTTTCAGGTCGCTGTGAGGGAGGAAATTGGGGTCTAGCTCTTCAGGTTAACACACTGATATCTGGGGAGGTTATCTGGAGTGGTGGGGGTAGTTCTGGGGAGATGTGGATGAGTCTAATGTGTGTTGGAAAAGAAATGGTGGATAAACGCTCGACACCTCTAACATGGATGAATGTGAACTAGGGCTGCCGATGTTAACTACTGTTAGCTACTGTTGCTCGTTTCCCCTCCCCCCCATCTCCCCCTTCTTGTAATCATTGATTGTATGTGTTCTACTGTAAAGTGCTTTGAGTTGCATTTCATGTACGAAAGGCGCTAGATAAATAAAGCTTTACTTACTTACTTACTATTAACACACAGAGGCAAATGCAGATAACACCGTAGAGGGGTTTCAAGACAGACTGATTTGTATTTTGACTGGGTTGTAATAATGATGACAGTCGTCGGTTACAATCGTGACTTTGGACCAATCAAAGTGAAGAAGGGGCGGGATAAACCAAAAATGTCAAAACAAGATGGCGGCTACTTCACTGGAAATGAAGATACCTTCCACTACAGTATCTGAAATAAATATACACTGTTTTGGATGAAGAAAAAAAACAACTAGTTATCTTACTAGCAAGCTACTCTGTAATGGCCACAAAGTTTGTGTCCGCACGTGTGCGTGCGTGCGTGTGTGTGTCCGCACGTGTGCGTGCGTGCGTGTGTGTGCATGTGTGTGCACGTGCGTGTGTTGTGCTGAGTATGTGAGAAAGATAGAGAGAATGATGAAAACCCAAAACTTTTCTCGCGATTCACTTCATTCAAATGTTCG
>NC_137675.1:7388717-7396217 GCF_963989245.1 Nansenia antarctica | reverse complement strand
TGCGTGGCCGTGGGGCGTGGGGCGTGGGCATTCAAGGCAGCCTATTTTCTCTTCTGTTTATATGAAATTGTTCAGATCAGATTTGTAGGGTTATTGCCACCCAAGGACTTTACAGCCATATTCCATCGCTTCTGAGGCATAATGGGACATCCAGCAGATGCATTATGGGTGTATAGTTGATGTATTATGGTTGGTATAATAGATGTTTTGTGGCCAGACTAAGACATATTTCACTTCCCTGTTTCTCTGCTGTGCGTAAGTACGTCATGGTTGGATGAAATACATTGTTGTAAATACCAAAAGAGGTATAGTAAAACATGACGGATGGTGTGTGTGTGTGGTTGAAACATGTTCCGGCGGTGGTAATGGGATACGTGTCATCGTTCCCTCCCTCTCATTCCACCGCCGTGGCGCTGATGTAATAAATGTAATTGTCATCGTCATCTTTTACGTTGAAGTCATTTAGCGGACGCTTCTTTCGACAAAGCCGGGCCTTGTTGAAGTAAGGCAATCAACTCGATGACAGTCATCGTAAGCAAAACCTTCAGTAAGAACAAGTGCCATCGGCAGTCACAGTGCTAGAGAAAGGAAAACACTTTATATATATATATATATATATATATATATATAGTAGTAGTAGTAGTAGTAGTAGTAGTAGTAGTAGTAGTAGTAGTAGTAGTAGTAGTAGTAGTAGTATGGTTCGCATGTCGGCAACCAATCAAAATGTTAGGACCTTTATTTTTGAAATAAGGAACAACGTTTCAACGTCGTTGAGAATCACAACACAAACTCTGGATTGGGTAAGTAAGTAAGTAAGTAAGTAAAGCTTTATTTATATAGCGCCTTTCGTACATGAAATGCAACTCAAAGCGCTTGTTGAGTAATCCCCACTGCTACCTAGTTAACAACAACACTACTTTACATTGTTAGCAGGCTCACAAAACAAGCTGTGTTAGTTGCCTAGCGATGTGTAGCAGAGGGGGGTGACATGGGAGAATTTGGGGAGGTTGAACACCAGAAGGGCTGCAGCGCTCCGGATGAGCTGCAGAGGTGTGAAGGCGGAGGCCAGGAGTGAGCAGTCTAGGTGGGGAGGTGACACGTGACACGGTTTCTCTCGTGAGGAATGAGCAAATCCTTTGACCGTTATAAAGGAAGAGAGGGCCATCGCTGTGATGTAGCTGGACCAAGCTCCGGACCTGGGGGGATAGGGCCTTTTCAGCCGCAGCCCCGTCCCTCTGGAACGCCCTCCCCAACCACATCAGACAGGCCAACACCCTCCCAACATTTAAACAGGCCCTCAAAACCCACCTCTTCAAGCTCGCCTTCACCAGTTAACCCTCTCCCCCTCCCCTTCCCATGTGTCCCCAGCACTACCTTAATTAGGCCCCTATACTTTCTTCTATTTACCTTTTGTTTCTTTTTATTATTACTACTCGATCTTTTCCGTTTGTAAAGCGTCTTTGAGTGTCTAGAAAAGCGCTATATAAGTCTAATGTATTATTATTATTATTATTATTATTATTATTATTATGTTCGCCACACAGGACAGTTGGTTGTCCATGATCACCCCGAGATTCTTTGCTCTCTGTAAACGGGGGGCGGCAGTGGAGTTCTCAGTTCACAAGGAATGGGGAGACAGTGGAGGAGGGGGGAGGGGAAGGGGGGGGGGGGGAGTTGGAGTTGAGTATCATCAGCCTAGCAGTGGTAAGAGTAACCTTGAGACGAAATGACAGAGCCAAGAGATTGCACGTTACCTGGTATGAGCGATGGGCCAGATAGGACACAAACCGGGAGCGATGCCCAGCTCTGATAGGGCGGAGAGATGGATGTTATACTGTGTCAAACGTGGCAGACAAGATCATCATCATCATCGTCATCGTCATCGTCGTCATCATCATCGTCGTCGTCATCATCATCATCATCATCATCATCATCATCATCATCATCATCATCATCGTCATCATCATCGTCATCGTCATCGTCATCATAGTCATCATCATCAACATCATCATCACCATAGTCATCGTCATCATCATCATCAACTCACCCATTCCCTCCCTCCCCATTCTCCACCATTTTTTCTGAAGTGTGTGCTTGTGCACTCCCCCCACTGGAGATAAATGCAAAGTATTCTACATATTCTATATGTGCTTTGTTATTCACATGTTTATTTCTTTTGTTTGCATTGGAACAACACAAAAAAGCAGAGAAAAAATCGGATATCATTCCACACAGAACTCAGGACACGACAAAATGATTGGCACCATGGTTACAGGAAGCGATTGATTTCAGTTATTTTGGAGTTCTGTGTGTCAGATTTGTCTTTTTTTCTCTACTTTTTTGCGGTTGTTCCAATGCAAACAAAAGAAATAAACATGTGAATAACAAAGCATTTGTAATTGCAACAATTTTCGGGGCGAAGTGGTGCGTTATCTGACAGAAGTGCCAATCTTTTTGTCCATGACTGTCAGTGGCGCAGCATGTGTGTCGTGGTGACATCACAGGTTCAGACGACCTTGCTGCGTGCCCCTGTCTGTCACAGTTTACACGCTAAATAAAGTTTGATTGAGATTCTAAGCTTTTCCCATTCCCTTTCTAATGCATCTATTTATTTTTCCGTGTGTGTGTGTGTGTGTGTGTGCGTGTGTGCGTATGTGCGTGCGTGCGTGCGTGCGTGCGTGCGTGTGTGTGTGTGTGTGTGTGTGTGTTTGTGTGTGTGTGTGTGTGTGTGTGTGTGTGTGTGTGTGCGGTAATGAGGCAGTATTTATTCGCCCTCCCCGCGTCCTCTTGCCCTGTCAGGCCACAGATTTAATGTTTGGGCCTGTGAGGGGGAGAGAGAGAGAGAGAGAGAGAGATAGATAGAGAGAGATAAATAGGGGGAAAGAGAGAGAGAGAGATGGGGGGCAATGCCTGCCAAAGGGGGTCTGTTTAAAATGAGCCTGGAGTCAGAGATGGGTGCACAAATGAAATCTATCTTTGCCAGGACGTGTGTGTGTGTGTGTGTGTGTGTGTGTGTGTGTGTGTGTGTGTGTGTGTGTGTGTGTGTGTGTGTGTGTGCGTGCGTGTGCGTGTGCGTGTGCGTGCGCGTGCGTGTGCGTGTGCGTGTGCGTGTGCGTGTGCGTGTGTGTGTGCGTGTGCATGCGTGCGTGCGTGCGTGCTCTCTCGCGCTGGGAAATCAGTCTGGGTAAAGGAGATGGAGAGCTCATATACAACAGGCTGGCAAGCGCAGGTGTGAGATGTGTGTATGTGTTCAGGTAAATGAGAATGTGTGCGAGGGTGTGTGTGAATCAGTTTGGACACAAGGGGATGTGGGAAACTTGGGCGGGGGCGGGGGGCGGGGCAGTGTTAAAGGGAGAGACAGGGGACAGGGGGTCAAAAGAGGAGAGAGAGAGAGTCAATCAGTTTCTTTCCCTCCTTTCCTTCCCCTGTGCCTTCTCCACTATCTCTCTCTCTCTCTCTAAATTGGCAGTTTGAGAACACTTTTTCAAAAATCAATGACACTCTCTCTCTCTTTTCTCTCTGTCTGTCTCTGGTGATTTTCCCCTCTTTATCTAGCTGGGCCAATTACACCCGAAGACACTGGCCTAGTCTTAAAGGCTTTAATTGTGATGCCTGTGTAATTATCTGAGCTGGCTAACTCGAGCTGGCTAACTCTGTGTTGCCAAGGAGAGCACAATAGCTTCATTAGCTTAAAGACAAGACGTGATTCCACTGTGACTCTGTCTCTTGAGGAATGTCTCCAGTCGAAATGTCCCTCACAGGAACCCATAGTTCTTTCCCTGCACCACCCTTTGGGCTGTGTGTTAAAGAGATCATTCCCTATTTTGTAGACATAATGTTTGTTTTGGAGATACTGATATTCTGTGGTGTTGTCAAAGGATCAAGATGTTGTTTTTAGATTGAGCTATAATTCTAGCTAGCGGTAAGCCTGCGCGTCTCAGCGGGAGTGTTAGCGAAAAGGGCAAGGTGCTTCCTTGCTTTAAAAGCACAACAAAATTAGGTTTTAAAAAAAACAAAAAAACTCCAAAGCTAGCAATGGAGAGATTTTAGAAACCATCCTGATTGAACAATAACAGCAGGGATACTGTTGAGCGACACAGGATGGGACAAGAGGGGAAATGCCTGATAGGGGCTGTTCTGAAGGCTCATTTCCCCCCCATGGCATTAAGCCCTAAGCAGGATTCAGACAGTTCAGACTGATTCGCACAAACTACCAACTGCACTACTTTCATTCTCTCGTTCATCACGACTCCGTGGTTGCTTTTAAATCGATTCGATTAGATTCAACGTTATCGTCATTGCAGAGTACAGAGTAGCAGACAACAAAATGCAGTTTAGCATCTAACCAGAAGTTCAAATGAGTGATATAGTAGTTTCCCAGAGTAGAGTTTGGTTCTTTTCAAATTACGTCCTTGGGCTACTTACATTTGTTTTACATTTAGCAGACACATTTATCCAAAGCAAGTTAGAGATTCCAGGGACAGTCTCCCTGGAGTAAGTTAGGGCTAAGTGCCTTACTCAAGGGCACACTAGTGGTGGTGTTCCCAAGTGGGATTTGAACTCATGACCTTCTGATCACCTGTCCAACTCACAAACAAACACTCTGAAATTGTTTTAACACTAGAACAGCCGTGGGCGGGGTCATTTGACCCTGTGAGTAAAAAATGTTTTATATCTTTGCACTCGATCAAATTTCAGGACCCTCCTTTCATGACTTTTCCTAGATGTGTGCGTTCTACCACCCAGTATCCCTACATTTTCAAAATCACTTTAGGATAAGCTATTTTGCAGTTTTTCTGTGTAGGAGGCAGGCTAATTTACAAGACGCGCCAACTAGAGGTCATTGTGTGTAAATAGCAGCTTAGCATTGTAAAGAGGCGGCTCTTATAATAGGTAAAAAGGCACGGCTGTTCTAGTGTTAAGCCCACAACGTGAGAGTCTATTGGAGAGACGCTATGGACAGGTCACCACAAATGTCATCTTTGAAGGGTTGCACATTCCCACTGCCACTGTCTGCTTCCCCAAGCTATGACGATGCCATGACCTTACTGTCTACAATATAAGGCAGCCTGACAACATTGGGTTAAAGCAATCACATCCAGTGCTTATTCTACTGTCCTACAGAAGGGTTGCTGCTAGTTATATCTATTACATTTATATATTACATATCAACAGCTCGCTGGCCACTGGCATTGTTCCGCCCACCCTCAAACAAGCAGTGGTCCAGCCTCTCCTTAAGAAACCCAACCTGGACACTTCCAACCTCAGTAACTACAGACCCATCTCCAAGCTCCCAGTCGTGGCCAAACTCCTGGAAAAGGCTGTCTTCAGCCAGCTGTGGCCCTACCTCCAACAGAACAACATCCTGGAGAAGTTTCAGTCTGGCTTCAGACCTGGCCACAGCACTGAGTCGGCACTTTTAAAGGTTTGGAACGACCTCCTCCTCATCGCAGACTCCAGGAAATGTGCTGCCCTGGTCCTCCTGGACCTCAGCGCAGCTTTTGACACTATATAGACCATGCCATCCTCTTTAATCGCCTCCAGCAGGAGGTTGGCATCACCGAGGTTGACATCACCGCCTCAGCAATAGAACCCACGCCGTCCACATAGCAGACAGCTCCTCCAGACAAGCCAACCTCACCTGTGGGTTCCCTCAGGGCTCCATCCTCGGTCCCATCTTGTTCTCCCTCTACATGCTCCCCCTCTGTCTAATCCCTCAACGCTACCAGATCTCATTCCACTGCTATGCGGACGACACCCAGCTTTACTTATCAGTCAACACTGACGACCCCGCCGATCTGATGCGCCTGATGGACTGCCTCCACGATGTGAAGGAGTGGATGGCCCAGAACTTCCTACAGCTGAATGAGAGCAAGGGGGAAATCCTCCTCATCTACAACACCACCGCCATCACTCAGCTCAGCACCAACATGGGAAGCCTGTCCACCCTTGTCAGACCACATGTCAAGAACCTCAGTGTCATCTTTGACTCCGAGCTCAACCTTAACCGACAAGTGAGCTCCGTCGTGAAGTCATGTTTCTACCAACTACGCATCATAGCCAAGATCAAGTCCTTCCTCACCCCCAGTGACCTGAGGAGGGTCGTCCTCATGCTAATTTCATCTAGGCTCGACTACTGCAACTCACTCTATGCTGGACTTCCTGATAAGACCATCTACCGCCTGCAGCTAGTCCAAAATGCCGCTGCCAGGCTGGTGTCAGGCACTAAAATGAGGGACCACATCTCCCCTGTCCTCATCTCCCTTCACTGGCTCCCAGTAAAGAAGAGAGTGAAATTCAAGATCTGCACCTTTGTCTACAAAGCTCTCAACAGTCTCGCCCCACCCTACATCAAGGACCTCCTGGACCTGTCTTCCACCTCAAGGCCCAGGCTCAGGTCCGACGCCCAACTCAGCCTGAGGGTCCCCCGCACCAACCTCAAGAGGAAGGGTGACCGTGCCTTTGCGGTGATAGCACCGACCCTGTGGAACGCGCTCCCTTCCGCCATCAAGTCTGCCCCCACTCTGGACTCCTTTAGAGCCAAGTTAAAAACCCACCTCTTCGTCAATGATGTTCCCTAAGTCTACTCCCTATTTGTTGTGAATTGTATCCCTTGAGATGTTCGTTTAAGTCGTCTGTGTCTGTTTGCTTTCTGTGTTCCTTGTCCTTGTCCTTGTCTTTATCTGTTCCTTTAACCGGGCTGCGCCCCGGGCCGATGTAAAAGTTGGATGGGGGGCGCATTATAAATAAAATTAACATAACATAACATAACATACATTTGTAGCCTTCAAGGTAGCAACACAGACCTTTTAACCTGAACCTGGTGGGTGTCAAAGAATTCATGGAATGTGGAAATAGTTAACCATCCTTTTAAAGGGCCTTTTGTGTGTGTGTGTGTGTGTGTGTGTGTGTGTGTGTGTGTGTGTGTGTGTGTGTGTATCTCAGGGAAACAGTACAATACTTCTATTCGTGATGCCAATTCCTCACTCACAGGCAGGTTATCACACACTTTTTCATATGAGATAATTAGATTTATGTGTGTGTGTGTGTGTGTGTGTGTGTGTGTGTGTGTGTGTGTGTGTGTGTGTGTCTGTTAAATACCGCATTGATGTCGGCTCATCTTTTCTCTAGGTGTTGATTGAGCTCAGCTATTCTAGAGAAACCCACCCACACACACGCACGCACACACACACACACACACACACACACACACACACACACACACACAGGTGAGCACATAGAGATGAGCACGTAGAGGTCAGGGAGAAGTTTGAATAAGGGTGAAGGAGGGTGAGAGAGAAAAAGACTGTGAGTGTGTGTGTGTGTGTGTGTGTGTGTGTGCGAATGTGTCCAGAAGAATAGAAGGTTGGTTCCCAGGCTCTCTCTCTCTCCCTCTCTCCCTCTCTCCCTCTCTCTGCAGATGAGTGGAACAGGAAGTCCTAACTGTCTGTCTCACACTCTCTCTTTCTATTTCATAGATCATCCATCGCTTCCTCCTGC
>NC_137675.1:7368143-7370643 GCF_963989245.1 Nansenia antarctica | reverse complement strand
CCTGTTCCGATTCCCGCTGCAGCTCCTCTAGTGACACTGCTGTCTGCAGGGGCCCATGCAACATCTGGATGAGCTCTGGCTCTGTGTCGTCATCCAGAGAGACAGTTGGGGTGGGGGCCTCGATAGACCGAGAGAGGAGGTCGGCCACTACGTTGTCCCTCCCCGGGGTGAACCTGAGCTGGTAGTCATACTGCCTGAGCCGCTCCCCCCACCTGTGCAAACGGAGAGGCCTGTGCCCACTGCCTGAGGCTGACAGCAGTGTGGTCAGGGCCTGGTGGTCTGTACGGAGGGTGAACCGCCGGCCGTATAGATAGAGGTGCCACCTCTCACATGCCCAGACACAGGCTAGAGCTTCGCGTTCGCCGACTGAATACCTCTGTTCGGTGGGGCTAAGAGCCCTGGAGGCAAAGGCAACTGGCCGCTCGACGCCGTCCTGAACCTGTGAGAGCACGGCTCCCACCGCCCCGGCTGAGGCGTCACAGGTGACGAGGGTAGGGCTGGACGGGTCAAAGTGGGCCAGGATGGGGGTTGTGGTGAGCTGGATCTTCAGCGAGTGAAACGCCCTTGAGCATGCTGCAGTCCACTTCCATGGCTCCTCTTTCTTGAGCAGTTGGCGAAGGGGAGCTGTGGTCTGAGAGTAGTGGGGCAGGAACCGTAGGTAATAAGCTGTCATGCCCAGGAATGAGGCTACTTGGGAAGCAGAGGTGGGCTCCGGAATCCGGTGTGGCGTCCGGTGTGGCGTCGACATTGGACAGGAGAGGTGTGATGCCCTTTGCTGTGAGGCGAAACCCCACAAAGTCGATGGCGGTAGCGGCGAAGGAGCATTTCTCTGTGTTCAGGGTCAGATTATTGTCCAGGAGGGCTGCAAACACCCTGTGAAGCCGCTCGTTGTGTGTTGGCACATCTGGGGCATGGACCACGATGTCATCCAAGAACACCGCGACCCCAGGGATACCAGCAAGGATGGTGGTCATGACCTTCTGGAAGCAGCTGGGGGCGGAGCTAAGCCCGAAAGGCATTCGGGTGTACCGGAAGACCCCAGCGTGCGATACAAAGGTTGTCAAGTCTCTGCTGGCTGGGTGGAGGGGAACCTGGAGATAGCCCTGGCGCAGGTCGAGCTTTGTGAAAACCGTGGAGCCGTAGAAGTGGGTGGTCAGCTCCTCTGAGGTAGGCAAGGGATATTTATCTGGAATCACCGCCTTGTTGACAGACGGCAGGTCCACACAGACTCTCAACCCCCTGACTTTTTCTTAGCGATGACCAGGTTTGAAATCCAGGGGGCGACGTTGACCGGCTCGATGATGCCTGCCTGCAGCAGCATGTTGAGTTCCTTTGTGACATCATCCCTCAGAGCGAGAGGGATCCGGCGCAGGGGCTGCATGACTGGTGACACCTCTGTGTTCACCAGGGGTCTGTGTGTGAAGGCTGTGAGGCAACCCAGTCCATCGAACAGCGCTGGCCATTTCTGCTCCCAGGTGGAGGTGACATGTTGAATGGCTGACCCACTGTCGTCATGCAGTGTGAATCCCAGGCCCGTGAACAGGTCGAGGCCCAGCAGATTGGCACCCCGCTTAGCGATGTGGAATGGGAATGCAGACATACATGTGCTTAGATCAGATAAGCACATGTGCTTAGATCCATAGTGCACTGGTACCTGAAGGATGCCCACAATCTCTATCTTAGAACTATCATATCCGCACAGAGGAGTGGAGGGCTGCTGCAATGGCAGGTGGGCAAAGAATTTGTTGTAGGTGCTGAGATTGAGAAGAGACGCAGCCGCGCCTGTATCCAGTAACAAGGGAAGGCTGACCTCACCCAGCTGCACTGTGCATGTTTTAAAGCTCACATGGTTTGTAGACACAGTTCTAATTTCAGTATGGTCGCTGCGAGTTGAGCGGGGTCTGGACTGTGGGGGATGAGCCGCAGGAGCAGACCTGCACACTTTAGCAAAATGGTTGGGCTTCAAACAGTTCCTGCATGTCTGCCCTCGAGCTGGGCAGTTAGGAGCCCGTGCATTGTGTGAGCTAGCCCCACAGTTATTACAGCTATCAGAGCTACGTGTGTTCCCCTGTCTGCGAGCTTGCTGCACTGGGAACCACGCATCTGTGTCCTCTTGGCTGTCCTGGTAGGCAGGCTGAAGCTGTTGCGTGAGTGAGGCCGTGGGCGCGGAGTCGGAGCGTGAGCTGGCAGTCAGCATGCTAGTACACTGTAACGCTGATTCTACCTGCATGGCTTTAGCTAGAGCATCATCTAGTGTTAGCTCATCTGGCTCCAAAAGTAATTTCTCCCTGATTTTCTCACACAATGTCCCTTCAATAAGTTGATCCCGTACGATTTGATCGTGAATCACCCCGTAGTTGCATTTTCGCGCCAGATCCCTGAGATCGGTCACGTAGCTCAGAACAGACTCACCGGGGCGTTGAAGCCGTTTTCGTAGCTTGTACCGCCGGAGAAGCACCCGTTGTTTGCCGGGCAAAGTGATTAGTGAGGAGAGCGACAG
>NC_137675.1:7355643-7363143 GCF_963989245.1 Nansenia antarctica | reverse complement strand
GTCTAAGTAATGATTCCTTTACATGAGACACAACTAAAAGGGCCATTTTCAAACTCGACAATCTGGGGCTTGAAGGGACACTGAACAAGCTGTTGTAGATTATTATAAACACCAGGCTGCTAATATCAACACCAGGGTTCAAGTCGATTATGTTTTCGTTTTTTTTCATAGCTGTGTTTTTTCTTCCTTGAGAAGACACGACCATATTGCTGGGAAAAGCTTAGTAATGGTTTAGCAGTTTTACAAATCAATGACTTCATGCTGTTTGAAAATATTCTGTATGTTTTGATTTTGGATGTGTCTAATCTCTCTCTCTCTCTCTCTCAATCAGAGATGCCGACGTTCACAGGGAAAATGAGCACCAGCCAACCAGATGCGAGGAAAAGGATAGAGCTGCACTCACAGATCTCCCCACGAAGCCAATCCGATTGGACCCAAACTCTGAATGCACTCTAATCGTGTGGATATCCCAGATACTGCCAATGAACCACAACACAAAACCCTCTACCACGTGTCCTCCCTTCGGACTAACCTGTGAAACAGACGAACATAGCCAATGCACCCATCCAAAGACCTTATACCTGCCTTTCATTGAAATCCCCAAGTGTCATTATTACCAAGTGGATACACTAGACTACAGTACTAGAGTGTAATATCGCAGGCTACAGGAATGCTCTTTGAATAGGGCAGGCTGGACCATCGATTATCTGTGTATTCAACCGTTCAACTCTCAATGACACTTACCTGGATACGTAAAGTTTAGATATAAGACACGTTAAGACTTCTTCATCTTCATGGAGGACATCATGCGAAGCCCACGACGCCAAGGGTCAGGTCTTCACAGAGTGGGCGGGCCCTCGTTGGCGTTGTCGGCGACCAGTGCCTTCCTCTATTGGTTCACCCTCCTGTCGCTCGCCCAGTTTCCGACGGTTACAGGAGACTGTTGGCTGATCGAGGGGGAAAAGGGCTTTGTGTGGCTGGCTATCTGCAGTCAGAACCAGCCTCCCTACGAGGCTATTCCGGCCCATATCAACAGCACCATCGTGGACCTCAGACTCAACGAGAACAAAATCAAGTCCATCCACTTCTCCTCCCTCAGTCGCTTTGGAAACCTGACTTATCTCAACCTGACCAAAAACGAGATTAATTACATTGAGGACGGCGCATTTTCAGTCCAGTTCAACCTCCAAGTGCTTCAGCTTGGATTTAATAAACTGAGGAACCTGACAGAGGGGATTTTGAGAGGTCTTGGGAAGCTACAGTACCTTTACCTGCAGGCTAATCTCATCGAGACCGTCACCCCCAATGCCTTCTGGGAGTGCCCTAACATAGAGAACATTGACCTCTCCATGAACAGGATACAACAGCTGGATGGTGGGCTCTTTACTGGGCTGAGTAAGCTTACGACCTGTGAACTCTATACAAACCCTTTCAACTGCTCCTGTGAGCTGTTGGGTTTCCTTCGCTGGCTCGCAGTGTTTCCAAATCGGACCAATGAGAGGATGGTGTGTGATTCCCCTGCCGGGTTTTCGGGCTACAACCTCCTAAGCCAGAATCCTAGGATGCCGGCATACCGGAACGCTCTGCACATGCTCAGCATGGTGTGTACGGATGACAACAGCGCTCCGCCCTATATCATCGGCTCATCCGATTCTACTACATACCCTCCAGACTCTCCCTGCGGATTGGACGACTGCCCTTCTGGAACCATCCCCGAGGAGTCCATCAGCGTAAGCCCCACTTACTTTGACCCAGGTGCTCGTCCGAGTATGAAGCTGAAACAGGTGACCCACACAAGTGCTGTCCTCATGGTGCAGATCCCGAACCCCTTTAGGAAGATGTACATCCTGGTCCTTTACAACAACAGTTTTTTCACAGCTATCCAGAACCTGGCGAGCCAGAAAGAGGAGATCGAGTTGAAGAACCTGAAACCCCACACAAATTACACCTACTGTGTGGCCTCCATACGCCACTCGCTGCGCTTCAACCACACCTGCTTGACCATCTCGACAGGGCGCAAAGTCGATCAGGAGGCACCAGCCAACGAATCGTCCGCTACCCACTACATCATGACCATCCTGGGGTGTCTGTTCGGGATGCTGATCGTGCTGGGGTGCGTCTATCACTGCCTCAGGAAGAAGCGACAGCAGGACGAGAAGCAGAAGAAGATGGATAAGATCAAGAAGACCCTGATCGAGCTGAAGTATGGCGGGGACCTGGAAGGAGGGGGCTCGATCTCCCAACTCTCCCAGAAACAGATGCTGTCTGGGGAGAGTATGTCCCGGATGCCCTACCTGCCTCAGGCTGGTGAATTAGACCAGTACAAACTCCAGGAGATCATGGACACTCCCAAGGCTGCCAAGGGAAACTACATCGAGGTGCGAGGGACTGGCGGGGAACAGCTGGACCGAAGGGACAGAGACCGAGAAAGAGAGAGGGAGTGTAGCATGTCTCCTCAAGACAACACCCAGGGATCCGTGGCTGAGATCTGCACCATCGCCAAAGAGGTCGACAAGGTCAACCAGATCATCAACAACTGCATCGACGCTCTGAAGTCCGAGTCGACATCCTTCCAAGGGGTCAAATCCGGTGCCGTGTCTACAGCTGAACCCCAGCTGGTACTGATCTCGGACCAGCCGCAGAGCAAAGGAGGTTTCCTGTCGCCGCAGTATAAGGGGGGCTACCACCACCCTCTCCAGAGGCACCACAGTATGGAGGCTCCAACCAAGCGTCCCAGCACCTCCTCTAGCGGCTCCGTCCGCAGCCCGCGCTCCTTCCGCTCCGAGGGCGCCTACCGCACAGAGGCCAAGTACATCGAGAAGACCTCACCGACCGGCGACACCATCCTCACCATGACACCCGCCGCAGCCATCCTCCGGGCAGAGGCCCAGAAGATCCGGCAGTACAGCGAGCACAGGCACTCCTACCCAGGGTCCCAGCACCCTCCGGATCCCCAGCTTGAGCTTCACCCCGAGGACCCCGAGAGCCGTAAACCCTCCATCCTGGAGCCTATAAGCCTAGGGAGACACGGGAGACCCAGGGAGCTTTCTTACTCCCAAATGTCTCCCCAGTACCACAACCTCAGCTACTCCTCCAGCCCGGAGTACTCCTGCACCCCTTCCCTGGGCATCTGGGAGAGGTTCAAGATGCACAGGAAGAGGCACAAAGATGATGAGGAATACGTGGCGGCGGGACACGCCCTGAGGCGGAAGGTGCAATTCGCCAAGGACGAGGACCTGCACGATATACTGGACTACTGGAAGGGCGTGTCGGCGCAGCAGAAGTCATGATGCGATTAGCACTCCGAAACTCGCACTCATTTATTTACATAGACACATAATACACACATACACATACATACAAAAACTAAGCCTATCCGCTTTTAAAAACATGGACCAAACTAATATGGAATTAATATAAAATTAACTTATGAAAGACTGAAATTACTTTTTTAATGAAAGATACAACTTATGTAGCTGTTTGTACTAAGACTAGGTTTTGGAGGAACAAAAACAAAACAAATGAAAAAGATATATTGAAAAGTAGACTCACAATTGTGAGTATATGTGCCAAATCAAACAGGAGATCGTAGAACTTTCCAGTGTATCAACTTCTGCTCATCACACCTTTTGATATATAAAGGATTTAAACAACCTTAGAATAATATGTTATTCTTACTATTATTATCATTATTATTGTTAATATTCTGACTATTATTTGGATATCGCATGGCTCTGTCCTGTGACTGTGGATTGACTGTTGTGTACTTTTGAGCGAAGAAAACAAATGAACAAAAATCAAGTCTGGTGAAAACCACGACACAGACATTTGGATTCTTCTTTTACTCGAGGACTTTTCTCTCCAAAAGAACACTATCGTTCTCAAGCTTAAGGGACTCTTTATCCGAAACGTTCCTCATTATACTAACGAGGGAACTCTGTACAGAAGAAAGAGAAGTTCTATATTTGAAGCCGAGACGACTGTTTGTTTGTACAACCAGGTTTTGAAACCAGACTTTTCAGAGACCAGCCCCCCCCTACTTACTTACAGTACGTTTTGATTTTGAAATCAAATGAAAAAATATATATTCTTCAACGAATGTCTTCAAGTCCTGAGGGATGATACCTGCACTGTTCAAAATCAAAAACGACTAAACTGAAACTCTAAACTTTCTCCCCCCGACACACTGTAGCCTATGCCCACCGAGTTTTGTTTTTACCCACTCCCCTTCTCTCCCCTCCCCTCCCCATCCCCCATCACCCTCTCAGTTCCCTCTCAGCTGAGTACATTTAGCCAAATCACTAATCAATCTGCACAATACAAACTGTCCGATCACTGCTCCTCATTTAATACTTCTAAGACCAAAGTGCTGTGGTAGCAGAGACTCAAGTCATCTGGTTCACAAGACGTCCTTAGTCCCTGTACTCCTTCTACATGCCCTAATCTAATCTACGTGACCCACACACCTACAACGGATGAATGTATTCTTTGCGTAATAAAAAGTGTACGGCAGCTGTTTTATTTGTTTTCGGCTGTAAGCTGCAGTTTTGTAGAATACTCTGTTGGTTACTGATCGTACTGAAGCCTTCCTGTGACCCATGACCACCAGTGTCAGCTGTCATAAACCTCTACTTCAAAAAACGTTGTGTAACACTTTACATTAAGTTGGCCCTATAGCAGTGTATAGTAATGCTGTAATAACTCTAGTAACATCGTTGAAAAGTTATTGCTTGGTATATGGAGTTGATTGGTTTGTGTAATTACTTGAGCGGAGAGAGGAACAGGAACTCTGTTCCTCAGAGTTACGACATAGATAAAGGGGCAACTTTATATAAAGTGTGACTGATTACTTTATCTACTTACTTTATTTATGTTTCTAACTATTTACAGGCTGAAGGGGAAAGGCATGAACATGAGTAAATGTTCATGAACAAAGTGGGTTCTCTTTCAATCGACTCGGTTTCCGGACCCCTTACTATGGGAAACGCACTCTGGGAACCTGTTTACTGATTACCGCTTTACAATCATGTCTGGTACAGTACTGTGACGCCTGCAGGCAGGTGGCCCCGCCTATTCTGCCCTGCAGAGGCTAACCGCAGTAACTATTTATGAGTGAAATTGAACTTCTCAACATCTGTTTTATCTTGTGACAAAGTTTCTGAGTTCAATCTTGCTCCATTTTTAGAGAAAAGGGATATAAAGCATTGCAGTATTGCATTTGGCTGGATAGTCAAAGTCAGTTTAAAGAACGTTAAAGCCATTTTTCTCAGTTTCACTGTTTGTGTAGTTACTGCGGTTAGCTTCTGCAAGGCAGTATTGCCTGTCCTATTTATAAGACCTAGCAAGCTTGCCCAATTTTTTCCCCCACTCTTCACTGATTGTCCAAAGCTTACTGTAGTGTGCTGCAACTTAACGTAATGGCTGAATTCGGTAAGCCGAGTTTCACCGGTCCTCCCCTTGAGCACAAACGAACGGTAGACCTTGGAGGTTGCAGATAGCGTAGCTGCTCTACGTGCCTCCTTGGCGCACCCTGCTGTTCCACCCTCCTAAGGTCGGACCAGGCGATCGGGACGTTTTGCAGGATCCCATAGTGAGGGGTCGAACCGAGTCGACTGAATGAGAACTGGAGGCTACAAACGTAACCCAGGTTCCCTGAAGGAGACGAGGGAGAGCCCTCACCCCTGTAGCGGGGCGGCTGTGGCGCAGGAGGTAGAGCTGGCGTCACATGATCACAAGATTGGCAGATCGGCGGTTCGAGCCCCGGCTGGCCACATGTCGAAGTGTCCTTGGGCAAAACACTTAACCCCGCCATTGGTGGGTGAATGAGAGGCCATTGTAAAGCGCTTTGGAATAAGGTGCTATATAAGTTAGTCCATTTTTGACTGAGCTCGTGAAGTTCACTGGATGGAATGGGCATGCTTGCTCGGTCCTCCTTATAGGACTGGCTGTAGGTGGGGCTACCTGCCTGCAGGCTGCACCAGGCATGATGGTCTTCAGCGATTCGGCACACAGAGTGCCTGTCCCACATTGAGGGGTCTCCCACAACTCCTTAACCAGGGTTAAATTTGTAACCTCTAGTTTTCTGTTGACCCAAACTACCTTTTACTTATATTACTGTGAAATTGGTTCCCATTGGAGAAAGGGCCGCTTGATGAAGACCATTATCGGTACGGAGAGGGCTGATGAAAACAACTTGCATTCCCCTCACTGGTTTTGAACATCTCCAATGGAATGCGTTTCGGGGGGATGGTTTCTGCAGACCCAAGAACAAGTTCTGGTGGCATCGTGTTGTCTGGCTATACCAGCGTTGACCACCTGAGATACGTCAAAACCTCAAGATTCGTTGCAGGAGAGTTACATGAATTGCAAGACATGAGAGTTACGTGACTTATTACGACTTACTGGAACCAGCGACGTCCAGGTTGCAAGTCGGGCGGTTCGTACCTCCTCCACCTCACCGTACCTCCTTATACAGCATTCTGCCTTTCATATCTACCGGCCAGTACAGCTACCGAAGACGACACGTTCACACAGAATGTATTCTTTAGTCTGCAGAAACGATCCCCCAAAACAGATTAGTTTGGAGATTGTGTTGGTTTTTGTAGGTGACCACATTCAAACACCACTTCTCAGTCTCAGTATCATGTCAGCCTGTTCAGTCTGTTAGACTATACAGTAACTTCTGCAGCACACAAGATGTTACGTAAAGATATGTATAATAAATGATTTTAAAGATGCAATCTGGATTCAGCAGCTGATGGATGGGGCTGGAGAAATGTTACCAGTCTCAGATTCATAGACAGAGCTATGGAAGGACGGAGCTGAAGACAAACCATCCATGAGATAAAATGATAGTTTTAACCATGTTTTGAAGCTATGCAGGGGTCCCCAAACTACGGCCCGCGGGCCGAATACGGCCCACCCCCACACTTGGACCGGCCCTTTGAACAACGTGTAATTTCTAACTGCAATTGCGGCATTGCACCGACGTGGTGGCGGGGGCGCTGTTTCGCAAATAATTGGAAATACATTTCCACCATAAATTGATGCAGAAAGGGCACAAATTGCATCTAAATTCACCAGAATGCAAGAAATTAAGTGTTTGATGCTCGTTTAAGGACCCCCAGACAGCCCTGCTTCATGGGTCCCCCCGTGTATGATGAGGGTCCTCCCTCAAGTATCAGACTGTAAAACTGATTATATTTCATTGACATATCACTATAGGTATAAATTCCATCCAAATTCAACTGTTTAGACTTTGTTTGCATCCACCAGTGGTCTCCTGCGCACAATTGCTTTGCGCAACCGCCTCCATTCCACTCCGTTCCATATTATTGTATGTTAGAGACCAACCCAGGCCCCCCATCACAGAAAGGAAAAATGATGTGGCCCTCACAGAAAAAAGTTTGGGGACCCCTGCTATACAGGGTTAGGGTTAGGGTCATCAATCAATGGCTATACCTCATTTATTTAAAAAGTTGACAACAATTGATGTATCAA
>NC_137675.1:7340054-7345443 GCF_963989245.1 Nansenia antarctica | reverse complement strand
GTTTCCACTGTAACTGCCTGCTGCACACGGCCGTGTGCACACACACACACACACACACCCAGGCTCTCTATCTGACTTCAATAGCCGTGTCTTTTTCTCGCTGTCACTCTCTCTACCTCCTCTCTTCCTCTCTCCCTCAAACATCTCATAACTTTCCATTTCTCTCTCCTTCCACACCTCCTCTCTGAGGTGATTCTATCTCTCTCCACCTCTCTCTTCTTATCTTCTCTCTCTCCCTCTCTCTCTCTCTCCATCTCCCAGGCCTCCTCCACACCAATCTCTCTCCTTTTGCACGCTCTACTCCCCTTCTCCCCCTCCCTGTCTTTTTTATCCCTCCCTCTCAGCCACTCCACTCTCACCCCCCCCCCCCCCCCCTCAGCCACAAGTGTGTTCCTATGAGAATCTATCAGAGCAGAGGGGCAATAGCCCTCCCCTTCATCCCCCCACCTCCTCACCCCCCCCCTCCCCCCGCCCCACCTCCTCTATCTTCCCTTTCCTCAGTCACAGGTGTGTATTTCTCTGTGTCAACCAAAGACCATTAGAATGGATGTGGCTTATATTCGCTCTCAGCCCCCTCCCTCCCTCCCTCCTCCCCACCCCCCCCCCACCCCCCCCCCCCCCTCCCTCCCACCTCCACCCCCCCCCCCCCCCTTCAGCCACAGGTGTGTGTGTCTCTATCTCGAGGAGAAGCCATTAGAAAAGATACGGCCTACATTCCCTTCCTCAACCCACCCCCTCCCGCATCTTCCCTCCCGCTTCTCCACCTCTCTCTCCATCTCCCTCTCAGCCACAGATGTGTGTGTGTGTGTGTGTGTGTCTCTCTATCTAAGACGAGAAGCCACGAGAATAGATATGGCCTACATTCCCCCTCTTCCTTCCTTCCTCCTCCACCCCCCCCCCCCCCCCCAGCTACAGGTGTGTGTCTCCACCTCCTGTGAGGAGCCCATCAGGACAGATACGGCCGACATTCCCACGCCCTCAGCTGGTTGATGAATTATAAATCTTCCACTTATCCAAACAGCGTTCTCATTCATAGCTGATGAGGTATCGGGGGGGGGGGGGGGGGGGGAAGCTTTCTAATCGTTTTAGACGCCCCCCAAAAAAGGGTGATGGGATGATAAAATAAAGATAAAGGAGTGCGTCTGAGCAGGGGGAAGGTCGGGACAGAGGAGAGGAGTCCTTCAAGGAGAGAAATCGGCCGCAGACGCCCATCGAGGCTCACCTCAGAGGGGTCGGTTCGGGTTTTTTCGACGTTAGACCTCGTTTTCCACTTCCTGAGTGCTTGGAGCTTCGTCTAGATACCGTTTTTTTTCGGTCGCGTTCTTTCGGGGCTGGGCTCAGGGCATTTAGAGTTTAGCGTTTAGCCATGCTAGTGGAAGTGGTAGGGAACGGCAACCTGCCAGACGCTCTCGAACGCAGAGCCATGCGCTTCCATCATAGGCATGAGCATAGAACATCTTCAAGTTAAGTTAGTTCAATTAGGTGAAATTAGGTTAATTACGTTAAATTAAGTTAAATTAGGTTTTAACATCCAAAACCCCTGACGTACCGCTTTGGTAAATGGTAAACAGACTACAGTTATATAGCGCCTTATTCCAAAGCGCTTTACGACGGCCTCACATTCACCCGTACACACACACACATTCACACACCGATGGCGAGGTAGGCAAGTTACCATGCAAGGCGCCGGCCCCGCACATTGGGAGCAATTTGGGGTTCGGTGTCTTGCCCAAGGACACCTCGACACGTGGCCAGCCGGGGATCGAACGGCCGAATCGCTGACCTTGCGATCATTAGACGCCGGCCCTACCTCCTGAGCCACAGCCACCTTTAACATTATGTACATTCTAACTGTACATATGAGTGGAATTGCAAAACCTGACTTTCAGTTTATAAGGGAAACTTAGTCCAACAATTACATTATGATGGCTAATATGTACACAGAGGGACTTGTGTGTTACGTCTGTGTTTACGACAGTTTGGGCTTTACGACATGTGCCGTATTACGTTTTGTGTTACACTCGTTTTTGATTAAATGGAGTTGCAAGCTCCGACTACAAGCTCTGAGTTCGACTCCGTTATTGAACATAACATTGGCGACGAGCGATGGCTGATTGTTCTCTACCAACACCCCCTCCTTTCCTAGCAGTCCCGGCAGAACCACCGATTCCGTGGGGCCGCTGGATTTCCTCTTTCGAAACATACATCCTAGCTGCCGGCTTGGAGGATGTATCAGACAAGAGGAAATATGCGTTGTTGCGGCACTGCCTGGGAGCGGAGGGTCAGCGCGTGTTTGAAACTCTTGGCCCTGCGGCGAGATACACAGACGCTGTGGAACTATTGAAGCAACACTTCGCCCCTCCACAAAGCGCTCTTCTCCGCCGCGTCATATTCAGACGAAGACACCAACGAACAGGTGAGACAGTGACACAGTATGTGGCTGATCTGCGGGGTTTGGCGAGCGTATGCAAGTTCGGGACATTACAGAACGAAATGATAAGAGACCAACTCATCTTACACACGAACTGTGACAAGATTAGGGAAAAACTGTTACTGGAAAATGATGAACTTACATTATCAGCAGCTCTGAACATGGCGGTCCAGGTTGAAACAGCTTTAGAATGTGCAGTTAGTTTTTCAGCCTCTCCCAGCTCACCGGCAGAGGGCGCGCACAGCCTACAGGTGCCCCTCCTCCACGTGAGTGCAACCAGCGGCGGGGAGAGCATTTTACTGGCCTCTCGGTCACGCGACCAGCCACACCAGCCGTGTGGGAATTGCGGCTCTTCTGCACACAATTCAAGAGCTCAGACATGCCCAGCCCGTGGTAAAACCTGCTCCAACTGCGGGAGACTAAACCACTTTCACAAGGTCTGCAGGTCTGCCCCAGCTAGAGCTTCCCAGTCACCTACCACAGTCATCCATAATGTCAGCTCAGGACGAGCGCCATTCAAAACATGCTCGTTGATGGTTGGTGATGTCACTCTGCCGCTCCTCCTAGACACTGGAGCCACAGTGTCCCTTGTGAACTTGACGACCTATACACAGTTCTTCTCCCATGTGCCCCTGGGGTTGCCCTCCACCACCCTGCGTGGCTATGCCAACTCTAAGATTGACATTGTGGGCTCTTTTCAGCTGCCTGTGAAGTACGGGGAGAGGACACTGCCGGCTTTCAGGTTCAACGTTGCACGCCACGGGACCAACTTGTTAGGCCTCGACCTGTTCAACGCCCTCGGTTTCACCCTGCTAGACACAGCTGGCTCAGAGATTCACACCGTTTCCATCCCCTGGCAGCAACAGTGGCCTGCGCTGTTCACGGTGTAGGCTGCCTCGACACTTTTGCCCACCAGCCTCTGTTAGATCCTACAGTGATGCCTGTTATACAGCCCCTCCGCCGCTCCCCCCTGGCTCTCCGCGATGACATCTCCTCTCAACTACAGAGCATGCTCGATAGCGACATAATTGAGCAGGTGAATGCATCGCCTTGGATCTCCAACCTGGTGGTGGCGAAGAAGAAGTCTGGGGGGCTGCGCATCTGCGTGGATCTGAGAGCGGTAAACAAGGCCATCATCCCTGACAAATACCCCTTGCCAACGATAGAGGAGCTCACCGCCCAGTTCTACGGGTCCAGCGTGTTCTCTAAACTGGACCTCCGTCAGGGTTACCTCCAAGTGCCACTACACCCCGAGAGCCGCAACCTCACAGCGTTCATCACTCACAGAGGGGTTTTCCGCTACAAACGCATGGCTTTCGGTTTAAGCTCCGCCCCCAGCTGCTTCCAAAAGATCATGGCCTCCATCTTCGCTGGGATCCCAGGTGTGGCCATCTATCTTGATGACATCGTGGTTCACGGGGCCACCGTCGAGAGCCACGACGAGCGTCTCCACAGTGTGTTCAGTGCATTGGCCAAGCATCACCTCACACTCAATTGTGAGAAGTGTGTATTCGCCGCCCCAGCCATTGACTTTGTGGGGTTCCGCCTCTCAGCTGATGGCACGTACCCGCTGCACTCGAACACCGAGGCCATCCATCATGTCCCGGAGCCCACCACAGCCGCTCAGGTGGCCTCCTTTCTAGGCATGACGGCGTACTACCTCCGTTTCCTGCCACAGTACTCGGCCACAACCACACCGCTGCGGAAGCTGTTGAAGCATGACGAGCCCTGGCTCTGGACGTCTGCCTGCTCAGACGCCGTACGCCTCCTGAAGGCCCAACTCACCTCGCCACCGGTCCTGGCGCATTTCGACCTGGCCAGCCCCACTCTTGTCACGTGCGACGCCTCTGCCACAGCCATTGGTGCGGTGATGTCCCAGCTGCAAGGGGGGGTGGAGAGACCGATCGCCTTCGCCTCCCGTGCTCTCAGCCCCACGGAACAGAAGTACTCGGTGGGGGAGCGGGAGGCCCTAGCATGCCTCTGGGCATGTGAGCGCTGGCACATGTACCTCTATGGACGGCTATTCACACTGAGGACAGACCACCAGGCCCTCATCACCCTCCTGGCCACGTCTGGCACCGGTCACAAGCCACTCCGCCTCCACCGCTGGGCCGACCGCCTGCAACAGTACAACTATCGGCTACAGTTCACGCCAGGACGAGACAACGTGGTAGCCGACTTGCTATCACGCGCAATCCCCAGCCCACCCACAGCCCCAACCTTGACCCCCGGACTGGACCAGGCTGAGCATGACCTCGTCCAGCTCCTCCACACACCCCTTCAGGAGACGGTGTCGCTGAAGGAGCTCCGGGATGCCTCAGCCGATGACCCCACCCTCTCTACACTCTCAACCTACATCACGCAGGGGTGGCCGGTAAGAGTACCTGACGAGCTACTCACTTACTCCAGGATCAGGGAGGAGTTGTCGGTTTGGAATGACACCTGTGTCGCTCGCGGGTTCTGCACTGTGGTCCCAGGTGTCCTTCGGGCGCGTATCCTTGCTATGGCGCACGAGGGTCACCTGGGCATAGTCAGGCTCAAACAGCGCTGTCGTGAGGTTGTGTGGTGGCCAGGCATCGACAGGGAACTCGAAACCCTGGTCAAGGATTGCACTGCCTGTCTCCTTAGTGGTAAGACCAGGGCTCCAGCTCCACCCCCGCCCATGCAGCCGTTGGACTGGCCATCTCAACCCTGGGAGCACCTGCAACTGGATATCTGCGGCGAGCTGCATGGGGTACCACATCACCAGCGTTTTCTCGTCGTGACCTACGACCTCCACTCTAAGTGGCCAGAGGTGACACCTGTGGGCTCGGTCACAGCAAAGGTGCTGATCGGCATTCTCGACGCTCTGTTTGCGCGTTGGGGCCTGCCCAAGAGGATCACGACTGACAACGGTCCTCAAATGGTTTCCCATGAACTGTCCTCCTATCTAGTGGGTAAAGGGATCCACCACATCCG
>NC_137675.1:7327554-7330054 GCF_963989245.1 Nansenia antarctica | reverse complement strand
AAACAGAGGGAGGGAGAGAAACAGAGAGAGGGAGAGAGAAACAGAGGAAAGGGGAGAAACAGAGGGAGGGAGAGAGAAACAGAGAGAGGGAGAGAAACAGAGGAAAGGAGAGAAACAGAGAGAGGGAGAGAAACAGAGGGAGGGAGAGAAACAGAGGGAGGGAGAGAGAAACAGAGAGAGGGAGAGAAACAGAGGAAAGGAGAGAAACAGAGGGAGGGAAAGAGAAACAGAGAGAGGGAGAGAGAAACAGAGAGGGAGAGAAACAGAGGGAGGGAGAGAGAAACAGAGGAAAGGGGAGAAACAGAGGGAGGGAGAGAGAAACAGAGAGAGGGAGAGAGAAACAGAGAGAGGGAGAGAAACAGAGGAAAGGAGAGAAACAGAGGGAGGGAGAGAAACAGAGGGAGGGAGAGAAACAGAGGGAGGGAGAGAGAAACAGAGAGAGGGAGAGAAACAGAGGAAAGGAGAGAAACAGAGGGAGGGAAAGAGAAACAGAGAGAGGGAGAGAAACAGAGGGAGGGAGAGAGAAACAGAGAGAGGGAGAGAGAAACAGAGGGAGGGTGAGAGAAACAGGGAAGGAGAGAGAAACAGAGGGAGGGTGATGGAGGTATGGAAGAGGGGATTGGATTTTTGGTATCAAAATGTTTCGCCCGAGAGAAAACTGGGAAACGTGACTTATTTGATCTGGTTTTGACCGCTGAACCGTTTGAAAGGCAGATATGAAGTCACCACGGAACCCCAGAGGACAGGTAGAACCTCTGGCCTAGAACACACACAGAGGACAGCTGTAGAACCTCTGGTCTAGAACACACACAGAGGACAGCTGTAGAACCTCTGGCCTAGAACACACACAGAGGACAGGTAGAACCTCTGGTCTAGAACACACACAGAGGACAGCTGTAGAACATCTGGTCTAGAACACACACAGAGGACAGCTGTAGAACATCTGGTCTAGAACACACACAGAGGACAGGTAGAACCTCTGGTCTAGAACACACACAGAGGACAGGTAGAACATCTGGTCTAGAACACACACAGAGGACAGCTGTAGAACATCTGGTCTAGAACACACACAGAGGACAGGTAGAACCTCTGGTCTAGAACACACACAGAGGACAGGTAGAACCTCTGGTCTAGAACACACACAGAGGACAGGTAGAACCTCTGGTCTAGAACACACACAGAGGACAGGTAGAACCTCTGGTCTAGAACACACACAGAGGACAGCTGTAGAACATCTGGTCTAGAACACACACAGAGGACAGGTAGAACCTCTGGCCTAGAACACACACAGAGGACAGCTGTAGAACATCTGGTCTAGAACACACACAGAGGACAGCTGTAGAACCTCTGGTCTAGAACACACACAGAGGACAGCTGTAGAACATCTGGTCTAGAACACACACAGAGGACAGGTAGAACCTCTGGCCTAGAACACACACAGAGGACAGCTGTAGAACCTCTGGTCTAGAACACACACAGAGGACAGCTGTAGAACATCTGGTCTAGAACACACACAGAGGACAGCTGTAGAACATCTGGTCTAGAACACACACAGAGGACAGCTGTAGAACATCTGGTCTAGAACACACACAGAGGACAGGTAGAACATCTGGTCTAGAACACACACAGAGGACAGCTGTAGAACATCTGGTCTAGAACACACACAGAGGACAGGTAGAACATCTGGTCTAGAACACACAGAGAGGACAGGTAGAACCTCTGGTCTAGAACACACACAGAGGACAGCTGTAGAACCTCTGGTCTAGAACACACACAGAGGACAGGTAGAACATCTGGTCTAGAACACACACAGAGGACAGCTGTAGAACATCTGGTCTATAACACACACAGAGGACAGGTAGAACCTCTGGTCTAGAACACACACAGAGGACAGCTGTAGAACATCTGGTCTAGAACACACACAGAGGACAGCTGTAGAACATCTGGTCTAGAACACACACAGAGGACAGATGTAGAACATCTGGTCTAGAACACACACAGAGGACAGGTAGAACCTCTGGTCTAGAACACACACAGATCAAACACCACAGTGCAGGGAGGAAGCATCACAAAGGACTAGCCTAATAATAATAATAATTACAAATAAATAAATAAAAATACACTAGACTTATATAGAGCTTTTCTAGACACTTAAAGACGCTTTACAAACTGAAAAGATCGAGTAGTGCTGGGGACACATGGGAAGGGGAGGGGGAGAGGGTTAACTGGTGAAGGCGAGCTTAAAGAGGTGGGTTTTGAGGGCCTGTTTAAATGTTGGCAGGGTGTTGGCCTGTCTGATGTGGTTGGGGAGAGACGGGGCTGCGGCTGAAAAGGCCCTATCACCCCAGCCCAGCACCACACACACCTACCTCACGCACGCTGTGAAGCTTCACTCACCTGGAGAACCAACAAATACACACACCCACACACTCACCCTCACCCTCACCCTCACACACAGATAATAAAGCGTCACTCACACTTTCTCCTGAGCCAACTCTTT
>NC_137675.1:7315054-7320054 GCF_963989245.1 Nansenia antarctica | reverse complement strand
AACCTTAGATATGTGAGACAGGCTGTGTGTCTTATTTTCTCCTTTGTGCTCGTTCTAGAGAAACCTTTTTCATCATAAAGAACCTGCCTCTCACTTATAAAAGAAGGCTTAGTCCTCACAGACAGCGCTGACATAAGATGACATATCATCATGTCAGTTCTTCTGCTACAGTCGTATGTTGTGTGGTGCTGAAACCCACTGGATGTGTTACAGGTGACGTTGAAGTGAAATGTGTGGCAGCGCCGTGTTTGTTCAGGGAAACAACGCTGAGTGTTAGAATGTCAGAGACAGCGTCATGTTGGATATCTAGTTTGTTCCAGTCAGACGGTGAGGACCAGCTGATCAAAATAAAACGTAACATTTAAGTACTCGCTATCAGTACTCGGTATCGGCAAGTACGCAAATGTGAGTATTTGTACTGAACTTTGTAAAAAAAAAAAAAAAAGGGTATCGGTGCATCCCCTCTCTCTCTCTCTACCTCTCTCTTCCTCTCTGTCTCTACCTCTCTCTCTCTCTCTACCTCTCTCTTCCTCTCTGTCTCTACCTCTCTCTCTCTCTCTCTCTCTCTCTCCTTTTCGACGGTAGACTCAGCGACACGACGCTGTCATATCTGTGACGTGGGGAATGCGTCTCTCTTCACCTGAGCGGTGTGTGTTCCCCTGCAGCGCCCCCCGGAGGCGCCCAGGTGACGTGACAGCCGCGGTGCGTCAGAAAGGGCCGGAGGGTGAAAGTCTTCCTAAGGGGTTTTTAGGCCAGCAGTCCGCGTCATTCTCCCTACTCGCTTCTCCTGCGTCACTGTGCTGAGTCGGCCTGCGGGCAGCACCACAGCACAGCCCTACTTGGTGCGTCTCCAGGAGGAGTCTGGGATATGTGAATGGACAGGCTGCGTCTGACCTCTGACCCCGCCTCAACACAACCATCTGGTCTGCAAAGACTTCTAGGGATGTTTTGGAGCTTGGTGCGGTGTGTGTGTGTGTGTGTGTGTGTGTGTGTGTGTGTGTTAGATAGGGAGCCAGAGGGGAGGGGGGGGGGGGGGGGGAGAAAGAGAGAGTGTGTGTGTCAGTGGCGGCTGGCCAATAGAGGGCGCTAGGGCGCCGCCCCCACCTTCCAACGCAGCCCCACTTCCTAGTTGCTACTTGTAAAATATTTTTTAAAATAAACATTGTTTATTCATAAAATGCGGCTGATATTCTGTCGGCGCCTATCAGCATTCATTAAAAATCCTCCAATACAATAAACATTTTATCTGTGTGTGTGTAAAATTCACTGTGAAAATACATAGGGGAGGAGTCCGGGACGCCGGCCAAATGGCAGTCTATGGCAGTCCAAATACTTTTGGCTTACACGTGAGCTGCAGCAGCGCTACAATTGGCTGTCTCCTATTTCTCGGTCGGGGCGCAAAAAATGCGCCCCGAGCATGCGCAGATTATAGGCTTACCTATGCTGCAGCCTAGGGCCACTACCACTAGGGGTAGTAAAAATAAAAAAATGTGTGAGACTTGAGCCCTGAATATCCGGTTGTTAAGTCTGACGTCAAACGTGACGTTTTGCAATTTCCGGGTACAAACCAGAAATTCTCCGCACCAGAATACCAGTGTACTACAGCGGTAGAATGACAGTTTAATCGTTTTCTAGACTCGGATCTATTCATACAACAAGGGACACAGCACTTTCCCGTTTTCCCCATATTGTCAGGGTATTTGAGCCTCGGAAAAGCGCTATATAAATATAATTTATTATTATTATTATTGCGGCATTTCGAAGACAGCGCCTCAGCCAACTTTGGACCCGGAAACACGTCGCGACTTAACAACCGATATTCGGACAGACAACAGGAGAGGAGAGCAACAGAGAGACAGACAACAGGAGAGGAGAGCAACAGAGAGACAGACAACAGGAGAGGAGAGCAACAGAGAGACAGACAACAGGACAGCAATAGAGACAGAATGAATGAATGAATGGTGAGGTGAGCAACAGAGATAGTTCAGGATGATAACAAACAGTTCAGTATGACAGAGACAACTAATAGAAAGACAACTGTATGATTATAGAGTTTACATGTTCAAGGAAATATTGTATGATAATAGAAAGGTACACTTTAATTTAATTAAAGAAGTAACAAAGAACACATTTATTATCACAATTGCATTGTGTTCCATGTCTTTCTCCATTGAATAAATAATGCCTAGTTGAATGGCTAAACAAGACAACTGTCTGGACAGTACTGCTAGAATTATTCACCTTACCGCTGCACAGATAGACAAAGGGTATAAGTCCATTCTGTTAACATTAGGTCTACTCTGCTAACAAAGACTATTCCAGTTGATTTGTCAGTTGTTGTGCATTATATTTTTGTTGTGTTTGCAGTTTGCCCTTTAATAAGTTATATATAAAAATAATTAAGTTATATATATATTCTCATGCTAAAATCGACTGTAAATCCAGATTTTAAAGTTGATATTCTTCCCCGTGGAGCATGCCCCCATAACCTGTGCCCCACCCAAAATGTTTATCACCAGCCGCCACTGGTGTGTGTGTGTGTGTTAGATAGGGAGCCAGAGGGCGGGGGGGGGGGGGGAGAGAGAGAGAGAGAGAGAGAGTGTGTGTGTGTGTGTGTGTGTACTACGCTGTCTCCCTCTGAAGTGGACCTGGCGGTGTCTACTCATGAATATGCATGAGAACAAACGGACCAGCGGCCAATGGCTGGCGTTCGTGTATCAAGTTTCCACGGAGACAGCATACATATGTTCCAAACATCACCCGGAGGAGGGGGGGGGGGGATAGAACTAGAACGCACGCACGCTCGCAAATTCAGCCGCAAACTCTCTCTCTCTCACTCTCACTCACACTCACACACACACCCTCCTTGCTGTCCATCTCACACACACACACACACACACACACACACACACAGACACAGCCACAAACATCACCCAGCGGGTGTCTGTCAGATTCAATCAGAGTCAAACTCCATCCCTTCGCCTCTTGCTCTCTTCTTCTATAATTCTCTCACATTCCCTCCATCCTCTCAGTCGACGGCCTCTATCTCTTTCCATCACTCACTTGTTGTTCCTCTCTTTTTCAGGGCCTGGTAAAACATTTTACAAGTTAGTACACCCCTGGACATGACGCTGGTATGTCGCAGGGTCTTACCCCCTGGGGGGGGGTGTCCATGCCACGGTCCATGCCACCCCCCCAAGGCAGCAAACCTAGGGGAAACACTGCCATGTATACAGACTACCGAAGAGAACTCCAGGGCCTGGTAAAAAAAGATAGAGACGCTTTCGAGATGCACGGATTCTGCAGACATCAGCAGATCTTGCCAACGCCAGAAGAACGTTTAGCTATATAATCGGGGGTTCATATGGAGATTGGAAAGTCAAGTGAATGACTTTTCCCAGCACTTCATAGCCATTTGTATGTACTATGTAGCACCTCAAATGTATATTTAACTGTTGTAATCAGGAAGAATAGAAATGATCTCAAAAGCCATTACCATGCGTGCCTCAAACGTGTGTGCATTACCACTTAACAGAACAACGCACTGGACCGGAAAGTGTTGTTAGCATTTCAATTTTCATTTTCATTCCAAAATATATTAGAACGAAGTGAACATTTTTTATTTAATTTTTTATTTTAAACTGCTGTTCTTCCTGGATTATAAAAACAAAGTAGTCCCTCCACAGATGAAAGGGATCCATCAGCCATCAATAAAAAAAACGATGATTAAGACACAAACCTGTCAGCACTGAAGTGTTCCATGTCCTATGTTTCTGTGTCATGTCAGCTTGTTGGTTGTTGTCTATGCTGAATGCTATGTCTGTACTGTGTGTCTGTGTGTTACTGTGTTGTCTATATGTCTGTACTGTGTTTCTGTGTGTTACTGTGTTGTCTATGTCTGTTACTGCTTGCTTGTACTGTGTTGTTATTGTATGGGCTTATCCATTTATCTTTTTTAATGACCTGTATTGTATTTGATGGCTTATTCATTTCATGTACAGTATTATGTTTGCTATGTACGCTTTTTACTGTGTGATGTTTTAAAAATATATATTTTTAGGAAGCCTTATTATAACTGGCCTGGGACTATGGATGAAAATTAGCTTTCTGGCTAAATCTGGCGTATTTACATTTGACATGTTTATTAATATGCATTGTCCCTTTATAAATAAACATAAACATAACATAAGGGGAGGCTGATGTAGACAGCACATCAGTCAGTTAGACCTCCTGTAGGAGCAAGGACGTCCCACTCACAGATGTTGGATGCCGCTGTCCCATCGTGTTTTTTAAATGCCAAGTGATCAAATATCACATTTCTTTTGTACTGGAACTCTTTGGACAGTAAAAAGAAAATCTACATTCATGTCATCTCCATATCATCTCAATAAATAACGGCACATTGATCTACACTTCCACAATGAGAGCGTGTGAAATCAACCAATCTTATCAACCTGTCTATCAGCCTCTTTCACCTCAGGCGGTTGAAGAGGATTGCCGTCAAGTCCAAGACCCTGCGGGCCTTCTGCAGAGGCACAACAGAGAGCATTCTGACTGGGTGCATCACAGCCTGGCACGGCAACTGCACTGCCCTCAACCGCAGAGCACTACAGAGGGTGGTGGGGACAGCCGAGCGCATCACTGGATGTGAGCTTCCCTCCATCCAGGATATATACAACAGACGGTGTGTCAGCAAAGCCCGGAGGATCATCAAAGATCCCAGCCACCCCAACCACAGTCTGTTAGACCCCAGCCACCCCAACCACAGTCTGTTAGACCCCAGCCACCCCAAACAAAGCCTGTTTGAACCAATGTCGGCCAAAAGACGAAGCCTCTTCCGGAGCCTCAGGGCCAAAACTCAGAGGCTAACCAAGAGCTACTTCCCCCAGGCTATCAGGCTCATAAACAAGCTGACTGAACTGTTGACTATCATCCCGAAACACACCCCATGTATACAGAGTAGATTACCTCAACCTTAACACACCCCATGTATACAGAGT
>NC_137675.1:7295054-7307554 GCF_963989245.1 Nansenia antarctica | reverse complement strand
TTGTAGTGCTGTGTCATTTCGGGAAAGAATGCTGTCGGTGCTGTGTCCCAGTGTTAAGAGGAAGAGTAGCTCTGTCTCTCCCTCTTTCTAGGGGGCAGGGTTTCCGTTAGAAAAAATTGCCGCCGGACATCGTGTCCGGGAAGATTTCGATTTACCGGACAAACGTGATATATTCCGGTCATCATATTAAAATATAATTTAAAAAAAAATAATTTAAATCATATTTTTTTTCCCTAATCTGATATAGCTGTTTGTCGCGGTGATTACTGTTGTGTAGCGGCCTATATATGCCATTTAATGTCTATTTCTCATCCGATACGATTAGATGCGAGCTATATAATATATAATAATATAACATGATTCGCATGCGCGCTATGCCAATATGTCCAGCGCTGAACGGGCGCCTCACTGGGAACTGAACAGACAGCATCGATCAATGAACGGACTCCACATTACGTTAACTGAAGTTTGTTAAATTGTTTGGGATTAATGTGAGTTTTCTATTTTCTCTTTCCAGTTTTACCCTTTTTTAATCAATAAAACAACGTCATTTCTATAACCAGGGGGGTGTTCCATCAACGTCGCTAAAGGAAAATCTAGGCTTATTTCGTTAAGTCTCGCGAGACTCTTAAAAAGATCCAGGCATATCTTGATAGATCTCGCGAGACTTGTCAAAATAAGCCTAGATTTTCCTTTAGCGACGTTGATGGAATACCCCCCAGGTCTCGCTGGTTGGGAAGGCATTTCGTTTAGCTGCCTGTCAAATCATACTTAATCGGACTCGGGAGTATGACAATGAGGAGAACATAACTGTTTATTGAGAAACAATTGATAGGCAGGCTGGGATACGTATATAAAGAAATACCACAATGTCTAGATGTATAACATTTTATTGAACAGTGCAAGCATGTAGGCTTCTGGCGTGACACGGCTAGCCTAATTTCCGTTCATATGCCTTTTATCAGATAAAATAAAATAGAATAAAACTCTTTGAAAATAAATAGGCTTTAAATTAACTTGCAATGCGTATAGGCTAATTTCCGTTCGATGTTACAGCCGGCCTATGCCTTTTCTCAGATAGATAGGGGATAGCCCTGTAAGCTCATACGGGTCTGTATGTCGTCCTGAAGACCGGCTGTTAGATCATATCGCTGAAGTTTGTCTCCATCTTAGTGTAAATGTTGTCCGTTTCGTTTGTTATCCTTGTTATTGTGCGATAAAGTTAAGGCGCTCCGCTTCGGGACACCATTTTCAGCTGAGCACCAAACACACACACTCATACACACACAACACTGCCCGAGAGAGAAGGACCCGCCCCCTTTAGTTAGCCTATAGGCTCTTTCTAGGGGGAAGAGTAGCTCTGTCTCTCCCTCTTTCTAGGGGGCAGAGTATCTCTGTCTCTCCCTCTTTCTAGGGGGCAGAGTAGCTCTGTCTCTCCCTCTTTCTAGGGGACAGAGTAGGTCTGTCTCTCCCTCTTTCTAGGGTGCAAAGTAGCTCTGTCTCTCCCTCTTTCTAGGGGGCAGAGTATCTCTGTCTCTCTCTCTTTCTAGGGGGGCAGAGTAGCTCTGTCTCTCCTTCTTTCGAGGAGGCATAGTAGCTCTGTCTCTCTCTCTTTCTAGGGGGGCAGAGTAGCTCTGTCTCTCCTTCTTTCGAGGAGGCAGAGTAGCTCTGTCTCTCCCTCTTTCTAGGGGGTCAGAGTATCTCTGTCTCTCTCTCTCTTTCTAGGGGGTCAGAGTATCTCTCTTCCCCCTGACAGGCTGTGATCACCCAGTCTGTAATTAGTCAACGTCTTCCTCGGGTTCTGGCAGGGTCACCCTGGTCAGATGGTCCTGCCGTCGCGGTACCGTCTGTGTGGGGGGGGGGTCAAAAGTTGACTCGTCGTGTTTGTTGTCTCTCATTCCAACGGTGTGATATTTATACATTTATTTTTGGGGGGGGGTTTGTTTCAGTGTTTGGTTGGGCCAGATTGTCTGAGTGCTGTCCTGGGGGGCTTTGTGGGGTTGGACGGGAGCCTGGGGAACCAGCTTGTGCAAAGGCACTATTTTCCAGGCTGGCAGATTAGGGCTGTGCTTTGGATGGCGTGTTTTGGGGGGGGGGGGGGGGGGGGCGATTTGTTTTGAGGTCGTAAAATGTGATTGGTCTTTTTTATATCCGTTTTTTTTGCCCTAGTTCGGTTCTACGTGCATTATTTAGTGTTTTCCTTTGGACATGCAAGTCTGATGGGTGAGTGGAGCCCATACTTCACTACCGTATAGACGGCAACACACTCAATCATTCATGCAAATTATGTTCAGCCACATCCTAATTGGTGTGTCAATGTTTCTGTTGCCTCTGATGGTATGTAGTGTCTCTCAGCTCGTTCACGGCCACGTGGAAGTGTTCTGTGGTGAAGGATGTGTAATGTTTTTCATCACTCATTTCCCTCCATAATAAGTAGTGGGGTTTGTGAGACAGCGCCTTCTAAACTCTTCTCATCCAAGGACGTTCCTGTTCTGTCTTGTTTGTGAGAGGAATCTCAACTGGCAGACATTACTATTCAGGCTGCAGGCCTTACCTATCAAGGTGACTAACTCTGGCAGACTTGCTCCCAGATACTTAAATCTCACCCTTCTCTTTTGTTTTTCGTCTCTTGTTGTGAGCTGGGTGCAGAAGAGAGCGCATGCTATGTATGTTTCTTGATGCAATAAACCGTTACCCTGAAGGACCGCTACATCATTCATCATTGAACCTGAAGATCATTGTGCTTTAATGTAAGGTTGCTATGTAATATATATGCCTAAATAGGTCTCATTTGTTGTGTGTTCTCCGACCACTGTTTCTTAATAAAAGGTCTGGTCTTGGTGTACAGATCTTTTCTGGAATGTCATTATTATTATTATTATTATTATTACTATTATTATTTATTTATTTATAAAATATTTTTGGGTTGAGTGTCAGGGCCCAGGTCTGACATAACCTGTGCCCGTAGATTAATGTGTTGCTGTAGAGCCTCTCTTGTTGGCGCCAGCAACACCAGGTCATCTGCCAACAGCACACATTTCACTGCACTGTCATGCTGTGAGACCAGGTGTTGCAGACTGCTCTCACGTGCCAGTTCATTTATATACACAGTGCCCTGTGTAAGTAATGGGGCAGAGAAGCATTTTTTAAAAATTATTCTTTGGGCTCTCCACTCCAAAAGTTGGTATCGGAAATCAATTACTATGAGGTTAAAGTACAGATCACCAGCTTGTATTGAATGGTATTTGTGTCCCTACTGTGCATTGTTATACATAGTTCCCCTGTTTCAGGGTAGCCCAAAAGTGACAGGATGATTGGTTTGTCAGGTGTGTTCCATCACGTCATCTGTGCAGGCGTAAGAGAGCTGTCAATGTCGAATATTGATTAGACGCTTTGCGCTTGTCATGGGAGCCCGCTGCTTGTCTGTCTGTCAACACCGGGACCACAGAGACGTCAAGGAAAGTCAATGAAGCCATTATGAAGCCAATCAGAAAATCAGGGACGCAGCCGAAAAGAAAGGGACGCGTGTGGCTGCCACACTAACTACGAGCTAACGAGTCTTCATCGACGATGTAGCTGCTGAGGGCAGCAGCGGGACGAAGTGTGAAGTGTACGAGAAACATCTCGTCAGCACAAGTACCAGCAAACGGCTCCAAACATATTGCACGCTGCCATGGCAACTGGGGAGGTTTTTTTCGGGGCTAAAAAGTGGAAAGTTGTTGACTGGGCCAAGTCAATCTCCAGATGTTAATCCTATTGAACATGCATTTCATTTCCTGATGAGAATTTTGTTTAGGGGTCACAGACTTCAGGCAGTTATTGCATGGAAATGATTGTTGACCGAATACTAAACATGACTGCTTAATTCGGACAAATTATTATTAATTATTATCATTATGTGATAAATCTGTCCTATCAGTTCTGGTGGCCTAATATAGAGGGAGTATGCATGCTGGGTGGAGTGTGTCATGTCTGCATGCATTTTTGCATTTTGTAGACTGTCTCACTCCATGGCCCTGGAGGAAGTCATCTGTTGGCCAATGTTAACCACACACTTTTTGTCTGTATAGGTTTTATATCTTATATTTTTCTTTTTTCTTTAGTAGTTCAACATCCCCAAGTTCAACACCAATTTCAATTAGTTTGAACAGAAGACCTTCAAGCCAAATTGACTTTTGACAAAGCTTTTAAAATCAACACAACATGAAATGATTTAGCTTTTGTTTCGCTAAATCTGTTTGTCAATTAGTGTGTGGAGGGGATAAACATTTTTTCTGATGTGCGGCAATTTGGCAAGACGTCTACCTGGCATTTACTCTAGATATTTTTATTGACAGTGGAAATTAACTGTTGTTTATGATACTGCAGAGTATTGTCCTGAGGTTACTGTTAACACAGATAACACAAGAATTACTTGGGTCAAATTTGTGATTAGTCCTTGATTCAAAATATTTTTTTTCCAGTTATTGTTGCTCAGTAATTGAATTATGCAAAGGGTTCTGGTATTCTTTGATAGCTGATTCAAGGGACTGTAATCATGATATCATGATTGTAATCATCCGTTGAATCAGCTATCAAAGCACACGAGAACCCTTTGGATCTCTCACCACAGTGTGTTTTGTTCAGTGTTTTCCAATTCTCCCAGAAATGATTAGAGCCCACGGAATCTTCTGTTTCATTGAGCTGATCTATAGTATCCTGTTTCTTTATGGAATCTGTACTATTGTTTAGGGTTAGGGTTACTATTGTTTCCCCATAGCCAAGGAGAATATTGAATAGAATATTGAGGAGAATATTATATATATATATATATATATATATATATATATATATACGTTTTTGGTTAAATACATTTTTCAGTGTTTTTCCCATGTCTCTACAGTCATTATCAAACCGTATCTCATTGTCATTAATTATAGTACATTCATTAAAATGTTCTCTTCGAATTCTTTAACTTAGATGAGGAAGCTGAAACATCAACAACGTTGTTCAGGCTGCCAAATTCAGCCTCGATTCTTCGTGGCATTGATTCAACAAGATGTTGGAAACATTCCTTTGAGATTCTGGTCCATGATGACATGATTGCATCACACAATTCCTGCAGATTCTTGAGGTGCACTTTCAAGCTGTGAATCTCCCATTCTACCACATCCCAAAGGTGTTCTATTGGATTCAGATCCGGTGACTAGGAAGGCCACTGAAGAACACTGAACTCATTGTCATGTTCATGAAACCCGTTTGAGACGACTTTTGCTCTGTGACACGGTGCATTATGATGCTGGAAGTAGCCATTAGAAGATGGGTACATTGTAGAGAAGAGTTACACACGGTCAGCAACAATACTCAAACAGGCTGTGGCATTCAAGCCATGATTGATTGGTATTAACAAGCCCAAAGTGTGCCAAGAAAACATTCCCCACACCATTACACCACCTCCATGAATGAGAAGGTGTACAGGTGTTCCTAAGTGCTCAGTGAGTGTATATTTCTCGGCTGTTTCCACTCCATCAGGAGGACTGTTTAGCAGCACGGTCCAGTGGGACCGGGACAGTGTGTTGCCTCATGGATGGGTTCTTCCTTCTCCAGATACAGATACTAGTGGTGGAGAGCTCTCTGTCTCTGTCAGACGCATAATTGCGTCTAACTTTACAGCGTTTACAGAATGCCCAAAAAAAGAGTACTGGCTCTCTCTGGCTGGTACGCACACACATACGCACACAGAGAGCTCAGGTGCTGATTTGACTAACGAGCAGTGTCGTTAATACCTCATCACTGATGGTAATCAGACCTCGCACGCACGCACGCGCACACACGCACGCACACGCACACACACAGATCAAAGGCCACTATTTGCATCATTCATAACGCTGCATGACTCCCTAACACTGTTTAACACTAGAAGAGCCGTGAGGGTAAAAATTACCCTGTGAGTATGACTTTCATGACTTTTCCTAGATATGTGCGTTCTACCACCCAGTATCCTTACATTTTCAAAATCACTTCTGGATAAGATAGTATAAAGCTGTTTTGCAGTTTTTCTGTGTAGGAGGCAGGCTAAAAAAACAAGCACCCTCTAGTGATCTCTGTGTGTAAATAGCAGATTTACATTCTAAAAAGGGGTCTATTTGACCCCCAAGGCGGCTCTACTAGTAGGTAAAATAGGCACGGCTGTAGTGTTAATCATGGAAGAAGTGATGCATCACCTTGAGAGACGAGGATCTAGTCTGATCCATGTGCGATGGCTCCAGTAGCATCACTTGCAACACTACAGGGAAGTCAAGTAAAAGGTTAGGTGTCTGCACTGCAGGTTGGACGTAATGCATCCAGTCACCACATTCACTTACAATCTCAATCCAGCCGGATATCGAGAGACTTGAAGCACAGCATCCAAAATGCTAGTCCTCCACTCCTCCTCCCCAATCTTCTTCTCCCCTTCTGCTCTTCTCCCCACCTCTCCTCCGCCCCCCCCCCTCTCCTCTCCTCTCCCTTCTCTTCTCCTCTCCTTAACTTAACTTACAATCCCCTTTCAAACCACACAACCTCTCAGACACACTGCAAAACACCTTCCAAACACACTCCGAATAATGTGTGTCTGTGTTTTTAATTCAAATTCAGATTTGATTATGTCACACTTCGATTGGCACACCTTGATTGGGGGAACTTTTAATTAAACCAACAGGCTGATTACCTGCGTCTCTCCACACACACACACACACACACACACACACACACACACACACACACAGGCACACACAGGCACGGGCACATTCTGCATTCCGCTACGACGGATGTCACCCTTGAACGATCAGAGGCGAGTTATGACTGATGGATAGAGGAGCCAGATGATGGATGGATAGAGGAAGGGGGATGATGGATCGGGGGGGAAGACACAATAGGAGCCGAACCACAGCATCTCAATGACAAACACGTATCTGGAACGTTCAATAGAATGCTAAAGAGTTGAGGAGGATGAAGAAGGTGGAAAAAAAAACAGGATAAACAGCCATTCGTAGCTTGTCACTACGAGCTCAGAGTGTTGGCGTGAATTCTGGGAAACATCACAACGGCGGTCACATGACCCGTCGTAACTCAGGACCAGGAGGAAGACAAAGCGTGGCGTTGACATTTAGCGACCTCGCTGTAGAACGGGCACGCGTTGCTGTAATGTGCATCGGGGACAATGACTAGGGTTTGCGAAGGTTCGGAAACCTACAAGTAAATTTCCCCGGAAGTTCTAGGTCTTGTGGCATATATTGGTTCAACTGTCCCCAATTCAATGGAGTTGCAACCCTCTGCATACACAGAGGGTTGCATACAGCTGATTCTCAACATCTTGCACAATAATGAGATGATATTGAGCCCATAATACTACACTGTCTGAGCCCACACTACTACACACACTACTACACACACTACTACACACACTACTACACACACTACTACACACACTACTACACACACTACTACACTGTCTGAGCCAAGGACTTCCTGCTTTCTGAGTTAGGGTTAGGATGGATCATTCAATATTCTTTCTTTTGTTGTTCAGTGAAATCATCCCATGTGATGAGTCAATTCATCTAATTAAAGTTCAATTCGTAACTAAATTGCTTACATTTCTATTGGAAGGATTCAATCATTTGCATTTGTGTCTAATAATGATAAGGTAACGGTATATGTTTCTGTCTCCATATGATATGCTAAATATATCCAATGCAAAAAACACATCTACATTTAAATAGTATTCATTTTTTATATTTCCGTTAATTTCCATATAGTCCCGTTGATTCCCACTGAAATGATCCAACTCTGAATATCCCTCAAAATATGCAACCCTAACAATGACACATGAAAGTTAGGGTTGAACGAGTTCTTGAAGACGCCGAGTTAGACAAAGTTTCTGAATATGCCAGCGACTTCACATCCAACTTTCAACCCTGTGTGATTAGTCCTTGTTTAGATTTGAAAGCTGTAACTAGGTAGCAGTAGGGTGCTGTCTAATCTTTCATTCATGATGAACCACAACAGAGAGAGAGAGGAAGAGAGGAAAATAAACTCCATATGTTTCTAGTGCCAGTCATAATTAGGACTATTGAATGTGACTTTCTGTCTCTCTCTAGCCCCTGTAGAGAAACACACAGCAGGGGATAGCAGTAACGCGCACGCACGCACACGCACACACACACACACACACACACACACACACACACACACACACACACACACACGACACAGACACACACACACACACACGACACACACACACCATATAAACACACGTTTATAATGTTGGTGCCCAGGAAGAGAGAGAGCTTGGAGGTCACTAAAACTTTCGTAATATGAAAGATCGGCTGATCCCCTGATCACCTGCACACACAGCTCACGTCCACAGCAGCCTCCTACAGCTCTATCCAGGGTTCCCACACCTTCTGAAACATCCAAATTCAAGCACCTTTCAAGGACTTTCAACTCAATTCCTTCAAATTCAAGCACCCAACACGGCATAGTTTGAGACAGATCTAGATGAGAATGTATATAATAGGAACTATCCGCTCACAGACAACAATTAAAAAGAGAGGCTTGAATGTGATAACACTCGATGGTCTCTTGCCTTCTCTACCACAGCACAGCAAAATAACATATTATTGTGAAATATGTGTAAAGTTAAGCAATACAGACTTATTTACTAGTTGACGAGCTAAGTGAAAATGTGTTGAATATATATATTTCTTTAGAGAGAGAGAGAGAGAGAGAGAGAGAGAGAGAGAGAGAGAGAGAGAGAGAGAGAGAGAGAGAGGGGGAATTCAAGCACTTTCAATGACCTGTGTCTATTTTCCAAAACTTTCAACTTTTAACTTTTTTCTCTAATTCACAAACTTTCAAGGATTTCAAGGACCCGTGGGAACCCTGTCTATCACTTTGCTCGTTGTATAATTCCTTCTTGCACCTCCCCCCCCGGCGCGCTCTCTCTCTTCCTCCCACCTTTTCTCTTCGCAACTTCGGGGAACTTCAGCGCACGTCAGCTCTTCTCTGAACCACACTCGTACACCTCTCCTCATATATATCTCATTTTACAATTTCATGCCAAACCTACACTGTTGTCACCATTAACAACAGTTAAGAAACTAAACGCAGTGGCCTGTGGTGGTCCAGTGCTCTAGCACCGTGGTCTACAGTGCACACATATGCCCATGTCGGCATGGGTTCAAATCCGGCCCATGCCCTGCTGACATGCCCTCCCTCCCTTCTTCTCCTTACTTTCCTGTCTGTCTTCACTATCTCTGTCAAATAAAAAGAAAAATATGAGTGGGACTGCCCCACGAATAAACTAAACGCATGTAGCCTGCAATTCTGACGCATGTTTACGGTCACGGAAATCAACGGCAAGCAGTGACACCAGCTGTTGTTGAGTAGCTTAACTAGCTGCATTAGCTAAGTTTGTGAGAGGTCAACTAAAATACAACAAAATGATAGTGGTATGTAGCTGTCCTCCGGGCCACGCCATGGTGCTACTCTAGGGGGTGCTGTTGAGACCAACTGTAGACCCTTGTTGCAAAACAGTCAGGTTTTTAGTCAGGTATTTGGTGACAAGTGAATATATTTAAGTATAGTTTTATCTAGCTTTTTACTATTTGTATTATTTCATATGGTCCTCCCCTTCCTCCTCTGACACAGGCTGACACAGGCAGGTAGACACACACACTCACACACACGCACACACACACACACACACACACACAGTAGGAGGCAGGTTGGGAGTAATGTGCCATAGCAAACAGCAACCGCCGGAAATTATACGTTCACCCGAGAAGCAAATTAGGCCGGAAAGCAATGAATAAATAATATAAAACCACACATGCGCGCACACACACACACACACACACACACACACATGCACACACACACACACACATATGCACACACACACCCACACACACCCACACACACACCTCCGCTGGCATCAAGGGGGACCTAATCACGAACAGTAGCATTTGTGTGTTTGAAAGCTAATTTGGCAGTGTGTCAGATCCTGATGTGATCTCATGTTGTGTTTCAACCAAACCCTCTGTCTCTCTGTGTTCCATCTGAACTAGAACAACTGTGACACCCCAGAGACACTGAGCCCTGTTAACACACCGCTCTGTCTTACCTCTCCTCCGCTAAGTGGATTGATCAAAATCATTGATTTACCTATTGAGTTTGCCAATCCTGTGTGTGTGTGTGTGTGTGTGTGTGTGTGTGTGTGTGTGTGTGTGTCTGTGTGTAATTTCACCAGACCTCTAACTAAATACCCACACCCATCTGATAATAATATGTGACAGGGGCCTGGTTTTTTATTTAATTAATAAAGTATTATTTTTTCTTTTCATATTACGAAAGTTGAAGTGTTGAAGAGCCCACTGAATAGAACAAACCACAGTTTTCGGATCAGTAAATCATTTGGCTGAATGAACTGGGCTGGTTTGGGATTCACTGTATCGTCTGCCGTCCTGCTTTGTACTCGGTGAGTGTTAGTGATCCGTGTCGTGTAAACAAACATACGTTTTAGGACTGTTCCAAACTGGAACTCTCTCCCCATAGTGATCCGCGACGCCCCCCCCCCCTGGACTCCTTCAAATCAGCCCTTGAAACCCATCTGTTCACCAAGGCCCTTGGCCCCTAGGCACTGTTTCTGTTTCGTTTTGTTTGTTTTCTGTTTTGTCTGTCTGACCATTAGAATTGTAAAGCGTCCTTGGGTTTTAGGAAAGGCACTATACAAATAAAAAAGTTATTAAAACTGCATAAAAGCATGGACTGTGTGATCATCGAGTTAAAGTAGTTATGTGTTTAAGCATGTTCATGTTCCATCAGCATGTTGTGATGCTAAACACGCAGATGTCACATAGTGATGTTCTTTGTTGTTAGCGGCTAGCTAGCTAGCAATCGCGATGGAGCACAGCCTGTTGGTTCAGGGCGATTTTTCGCTGCTATTGAGTTTGAGGGGTACCAGCATTCAAGTAAGCACATCTCCTTCAACCATTTTCAGATTCCAATGTATGAAACATCATTTGACAGCTTACAATCTGCACCTTCATTCCAAAATGACCTTGCCCACCTTGGGGAACAAAACACCAGCTCCTGTCACAATGCTCTCTCTTCCTCTCTCTCTCACTCCATCCCCATGGTCTGTCTCTTACCCATACCTCTTTCTCACTTTGGCGAGATTAAGATGATATCTACTCCCTCGTCATTATTCTGTCTTTACACAAGTCAAATGTACACGCGCGCATGCAAAACAAAGAGAGAGAGAGAGAGAGAATGAGAGAGAGTGAGAAAGAGACTAGAGAATAAAAGAGAGAGGGAAAAAGGTGGTTAAACAGCTTTACTCTGAGGGCTCAGGGTAGAGGGGGATTTCCGGAGGATTATCTGGCAACCCTGGCATAGAGGTGAATAACATTAGAATCCTATTTGTAATGACTTTGTCCAAAATCCTTCTTTTCACCACAGTGAACATGGCCTCATCCATCAATTACCCTTCTCTACACTCCTAAACACCGCCGCTTATCGCTGAGCAACCTTCTGTGTGAGTGTGAGTGTGAGTGTGTGTGTGTGTGTGTGTGTGTGTGTGTGTGTGTGTCAGACTACAGTACTTGTGTGTGTAAACCATGACAAATGGTCTCTGTCAGTTGGTATGTCACATGTTCTCTCTCCAGCACCACTGGAGCAGCTCTGATGAGACTTGGCTGAAGGATGGGTGTTGGGTCTTGCCAAACAGAGGTGATATTTACTAAATGACACCGCTACACTGACAGCCTGACACCATTTGGGCAATCATAATATTTGGACTGATAATGACTCATATAAGCACCACACGCTTCCGGTAACTTTCCAGCCTGGCTACGAATTGAGAACTTGACCAACCCCCGATAGAGACACGGTCATATTAACACCAAGCTCTACCTCACCCCAGCTAAGTGGATTGATCGCAATGATTGATTCGCCTATCGAGTTTGTGAATCCTGTGTGTGTGTGTGTGTGTGTGTGTGTGTGTGTGTGTGTGTGTGTGTGTGTAGGTGTGTGTGTGTAGGTGTGTTTGTAGGTGTGTGTGTGTAGGTGTGTGTGTAGGTGTGTGTGTGTAGGTGTGTGTGTGTAGATGTGTGTGTGTGAGTGAGTGCGTGCGTGCGTGCGTATGTGCGTGCGTATGTGCGTGCGTGCGTGCGTGCGTGCGTGTTGCTGTGTTATTGAACCAGACCTAGCAGGCTTGGTCACTGCCACGCTCTCCTCTCCGGTCTAGCTAAGGAAGCCATAAACAAGCTCCAGGTCGCTCAGAACACGGCGGCACGCGTACTGACCCAGGACCAGAAGGAGAGCACACCTCTCGCCTGTCCTCAAGTCCCCTTCATGGGTTGTCTGTCAAGTTTCAGAATCGATTTTATGATCCTTTTTTATTGGTGTTCAAATAAATCAATGGATTAGTGCCTGGATACTTGTCAGATATGCTTTTAGAGTAGGCTCCCTCTAGA
>NC_137675.1:7280054-7287554 GCF_963989245.1 Nansenia antarctica | reverse complement strand
GAGGCGGCTCGAGGGTTCCGAGTTAAATGGAAAGAAACTTTCCCCTGGCTGCGTTTACATGGGGAAGGAAACATTTTCTGCTCACCGTGCAAAAAATCGGGGAGGAATAACGGATTCACGAGAGGAGAAACGAATATGAGAATGTCGGCTCTCACTGATCTCAGTCGGTGCAGTGAGCACATATCGGCGGTCAGTTTGAGGCAACAGCAAACCGCTATGAAAGGCCACTGTGAGCAGGCTAATGAAACGGCTAACAATAAGCTGCACTCTCAGCTACAAGTTGCATTTCACATGGCAAAAAATGGCATCGCATGTCATCAGTATGTGGGACTGACTGAGCTACTGAAAGCAGTTAAGGCTCCAGATTGTGTCTTGAGTGAGGGCCCCGCCACAGCGACTCCGTTGACAATGTGGCGCGCGTTCAGCGCTGGACATGGCATAGCGCGCATGCGAATCATGAAAGCCTATATTATATTTATTATATAGCTCGCATCTAATCGTATCGGATGAGAAATAGACATTAAACGGCATATATAGGCTAGGCTACACAACAGCTAATCACCGCGACAAACAGCTATATTATATTTGAATATGATGACCGGAATATCTCACGTTTGTCCGGTAAATTGAAATCTTCCCGGACACGTTGACCGGCACACATTTATTCTAACGGAAACCCTGACAGGAACATACTGCATCAAACCATCGATTTGGTGAGGTGACACACACACCCCCGCCCTCGGACACACACATCATGCTGAGTCATCAAAACCAACCAACCACATACACAAGCGCACACACACACACACAGTCCCAGGGCAGGGAACATGGATCCATTCGTTCTGCTGTCAATTTCGCCACCCACCCTTTCTCCCACCCTCTCATCAAACTAAAGAGCTCTTATACACCAACACACACACACACACACACACACACACACACACACACACACACACACACACGTCGATGCTCATCGCCATGCAGCAGAGCGGAGCTCCTCTATTGGACAGAGTGTGGATGCATTGTTCTCACTAAATGATTAAAGTGGTGCACAAAGGCTTGTTTCTAACACACATGTGCACACACACACACAGACGCACACACACACGCAGACGCACACACACACACACACACACACACACACAGACCCAGACACACACACACACACACTAACTACGAGGCAGAGATAGAATAGATAACACATTTAGGGTGTCTGTTCTTATTACTACTCAACATCTAATGGGCAGCGAGAGGGGAGGAGGAGGAGGAGGAGAAGAGAGAGAGAGAGAGAGAGAGAGAGAGAGGAAGGTTGGTGTAGCAGACAACACATTCCTCATCACTCTCTCAACCAGGGGCTCCAGCTCTCATTCCTCCCTCACTTTCTCCCTCTCCCCTCACCTCCTTCTACACTCCCCCTCCCCCCCCCCCCTCTCGATTACCATACCGACAGCAGGGGGTATCATGGCATTCTTGATGACTCACTAATTACAACGGCTCATTTACATGAGATAAGCAAACAAATAACACGCCACTGCCGCTGGAGAACAGATATTAGCATTACAGTGGCGGTGTGTGTGCTTGTCTTAAGAAGTGTGTGTGTGTGTACAGTATGTGTGTGGGTGTGTGTTTATGAAAGTTTGTGTGTCTGCGTGTGTGTGATTAATGAGTGTGTGTGTGTCTGTGTATCTGTGTGTGTGTGTGTCTTAAGAAATGTGTGTGTGTGTGTGTGCCTGTGTATGTGTGGAGTATGTGTATGTGTGTGTGTGTGTGTGTGTTTATGAAAGTTTGTGCGTCTGTGTGTGTGTGTGTGTGATTAATGAGTGTGTGTGTTTCTGAACGTTAATGTGTGTGTGTGTGTGTGTGTGTGTGTGTGTTTATGAACGTTTGTGTGTCTGTGTGTGTGTGTGTGTGTTTAATATGAACATTTGTGTGTCTGTGTGCGTGCGCGCCACGCGTGTTAGTGTGTGTGTGCGTGATTAATGAGTGTGGGCGTGTCTGTTTATGAAAGTTTGTGTGTGTGTGTGTGTGTGTGTGTGTGTCCTGTCCGCCCCACCTTGAACAGCAGGGAGTCGTCCATCTGCTCTGCGTAGACGGAGGACAGGCGGTACTGGTTCTCCGTGGTGATGTCGATCTGGTAGCCGGTCAGCACGTAGCACACCGTGCGGAACTCCTGGATCTTCCTCTGGAACACCTCCTTCAGACGCTGGTTCTTCAGCCCCGCGCTCTCCATCTGCTTGCGGAGGTCTAGAACACAGAACAGAGAACATTGGGCCTGTGAATGACCTCTCTGTCTGCTTAGACAGGTCTAGAACACAGAACAGAGAACATGGGGTCTAGACTGTGAGTAACCTCTTGGGGACAGGCTCACAATCCGTCGCCTAACAAAGCTCTAGAACATAGAACATGGAACATAGAACCATATCTTGGAGCTCTTCGGTCTGCTTAAGCTTGCCTAGAAAATACAGCCGGAAACCCCAAAGACATGTTCTACACGCTCTGTCAGCATGTCGGTCTGATTGGATATTGATCAGGAAAAATATGTCCTTATCAATATCGATTGACAAGCATAAGCAAACATGTATGTGTGCCTGTGGGTGTGTATGTATGTGTATGTATGTGTGTGTGTGTGTGTGTGTGTGTGTGTGTGTGTGTGTGGGGGGGTGCCTATGTGTGTGTATGCTGGGTCTTGAAGGATATTGATTGGGTGTGCGTGTGTGTGTGTGTGTGTTCTTTCAGCTCAGATGGAGGGAGAAAAAAACCATTCAAGTAGAGGTGAGATGAAGAATTAGTTTAATTAATTTGTCGAAAATCAATTTGGGATAATAACTTTCATTTAAGGATTAGATTTTCAGAAGAAGGGCCTTGCAAATGATTAATTATTGAGAAAATCATTTTGAGTGAATTTTAGAACTTTAAAAAGGACTAATGGGGTTGTGTGTGTGTGTGTGTGTGTGTGTGTGTGTATATATATATGCCATACTGAATACTAAGCAGACACAATGGCATAACTCAGCGGAACTGGGGGGAAAATCACAATAGAGTCATGTGTCGAACTCTCTAGAACCTTTCCATACTACTCAAGTCCACTCTATGGCAAGGGCATGGTTATGAATGAGTGACCAGGTCTAGGTGACTAGAGAGATACCCAGACCAGGACAGACACTCACCAAACACTTGATTCGGAAACACCTGTAAAACCTTCTCATTCATTCAGGTGGTGTAACGGTGTGGGGAATGTTTTCTTGGAACACTTTGGGCTTGTTAATACCAATCAATCATCCCCTTGAATGCCACAGCTTATTCCCCTGCCAGCATCCCTTCATGGCCACAATGTACCCATCTTCTAATGGCTGCTTCCCGCATGACCATGCTTCCTGTCACAAAGCAACACTCACGGCAGAACGGGAGACTCACAGCTTGAAAACGCACCTGAAGAATCCGCAGGAATTACGCGACGCAATTATGTCATCATGGACTCAGAATCTCAAAGGAAATGTTTTGCGACATGTGGTGGAATCGATGCCGCGAAGAATTGAGGCTGTTTTGAGAGCAAAGGGAGGCCTTTGTACAGCAGCGGCAACTGTTTCGACCACATTTTTCCAGACACTGCCAGCAAAAGTGAGTCAGACTGGCAGTTAATTAACGGTAAATAATATATGTGGACTGCTACACCCCAACAAGGCTAACACGTTTGCCAATTAAATAAATAGAGTCATTTCCTTGTGTTTACCGTGAATGAGCTTCCAGCTCCGAATCAGCAAACTGCAGAGCTCACCGCCTGTCTCGGGGAAATGATGAGCTGTCTCCGGTGTCGCTTACATTCGGGGGGTTTGTGACGTGCGGACCTTTCTAGATCGTGCCTCGTTCAGATCTGTTCACGGAAAGGAGTGTTCCGTTACGGTTCCCAGTGCGGATACACTTCCTATAGGTTCTTCCTTATAGAGTCTTGAAAGTACTGACACTGCTGTTTAACCTTCTGTTGTTTCAATCAGGTCATGGACCTTAGAAACCACGATAGCTTTCAGATCACGGAACCTGTCATGGATCCCCACCTGTGTTCCTCGGTAGTGGAGACGGAAGGGTCTGTTCTACCCTAACCATCTCTACGTTCTCCAACCAGACATGTCTGTTCTACCCTAACCATCTCTACGTTCTCCAACCAGGCGTGTCTGTTCTACTCTAACCATCTCTACGTTCTCCAACCAGATGTGTCTGTTCTACTCTAACCATCTCTACGTTCTCCAACCAGATGTGTCTGTTCTACTATAACCATCTCTACGTTCTCCAACCAGATGTGTCTTCTGTTCTACTCTAACCATCTCTACGTTCTCCAACCAGGCGTGTCTGTTCTACTATAACCATCTCTACGTTCTCCAACCAGATGTGTCTTCTGTTCTACTCTAACCATCTCTACGTTCTCCAACCAGACATGTCTGTTCTACTCTAACCATCTCTACGTTCTCCAACCAGATGTGTCTGTTCTACTATAACCATCTCTACGTTCTCCAACCAGATGTGTCTTCTGTTCTACTCTAACCATCTCTACGTTCTCCAACCAGGCGTGTCTGTTCTACTATAACCATCTCTACGTTCTCCAACCAGATGTGTCTTCTGTTCTACTCTAACCATCTCTACGTTCTCCAACCAGGCGTGTCTGTTCTACTCTAACCGTCTCTACGTTCTCCAACCAGACATGTCTGTTCTACTCTAACCATCTCTACGTTCTCCAACCAGACATGTCTGTTCTACTCTAACCATCTCTACGTTCTCCAACCAGACGTATCTGTTCTACTCTAACCATCTCTACGTTCTCCAACCAGGCGTGTCTGTTCTACTCTAACCATCTCTACGTTCTCCAACCAGACATGTCTGTTCTACTCTAACCATCTCTACGTTCTCCAACCAGATGTGTCTGTTCTACTCTAACCATCTCTACGTTCTCCAACCAGATGTGTCTGTTCTACTCTAACCATCTCTACGTTCTCCAACCAGATGTGTCTGTTCTACTCTAACCATCTCTACGTTCTCCAACCAGACATGTCTGTTCTACTCTAACCATCTCTACGTTCTCCAACCAGGCGTGTCTGTTCTACTCTAACCATCTCTACGTTCTCCAACCAGACGTATCTGTTCTACTCTAACCATCTCTACGTTCTCCAACCAGGCGTGTCTGTTCTACTCTAACCATCTCTACGTTCTCCAACCAGACATGTCTGTTCTACTCTAACCATCTCTACGTTCTCCAACCAGGCGTGTCTGTTCTACTCTAACCATCTCTACGTTCTCCAACCAGACATGTCTGTTCTACTCTAACCATCTCTACGTTCTCCAACCAGATGTGTCTGTTCTACTCTAACCATCTCTACGTTCTCCAACCAGATGTGTCTGTTCTACTCTAACCATCTCTACGTTCTCCAACCAGACATGTCTGTTCTACTCTAACCATCTCTACGTTCTCCAACCAGGCGTGTCTGTTCTACTCTAACCATCTCTACGTTCTCCAACCAGATGTGTCTGTTCTACTCTAACCATCTCTACGTTCTCCAACCAGACATGTCTGTTCTACTCTAACCATCTCTACGTTCTCCAACCAGATGTGTCTTCTGTTCTACTCTAACCATCTCTACGTTCTCCAACCAGGCGTGTCTGTTCTACTCTAATCATCTCTACGTTCTCCAACCAGATGTGTCTGTTCTACTCTAACCATCTCTACGTTCTCCAACCAGACATGTCTGTTCTACTCTAACCATCTCTACGTTCTCCAACCAGACATGTCTGTTCTACTCTAACCATCTCTACGTTCTCCAACCAGATGTGTCTGTTCTACTCTAACCATCTCTACGTTCTCCAACCAGATGTGTCTGTTCTACTCTAACCATCTCTACGTTCTCCAACCAGATGTGTCTGTTCTACTCTAACCATCTCTACGTTCTCCAACCAGACATGTCTGTTCTACTCTAACCATCTCTACGTTCTCCAACCAGATGTGTCTGTTCTACTCTAACCATCTCTACGTTCTCCAACCAGACGTATCTGTTCTACTCTAACCATCTCTACGTTCTCCAACCAGGCGTGTCTGTTCTACTCTAACCATCTCTACGTTCTCCAACCAGACATGTCTGTTCTACTCTAACCATCTCTACGTTCTCCAACCAGGCGTGTCTGTTCTACTCTAACCATCTCTACGTTCTCCAACCAGATGTGTCTGTTCTACTCTAACCATCTCTACGTTCTCCAACCAGACATGTCTGTTCTACTCTAACCATCTCTACGTTCTCCAACCAGACATGTCTGTTCTACTCTAACCATCTCTACGTTCTCCAACCAGACATGTCTGTTCTACTCTAACCATCTCTACGTTCTCCAACCAGGCGTGTCTGTTCTACTCTAACCATCTCTACGTTCTCCAACCAGACATGTCTGTTCTACTCTAACCATCTCTACGTTCTCCAACCAGGCGTGTCTGTTCTACTCTAACCATCTCTACGTTCTCCAGATGTGTCTGTTCTACTCTAACCATCTCTACGTTCTCCAACCAGACATGTCTGTTCTACTCTAACCATCTCTACGTTCTCCAACCAGGCGTGTCTGTTCTACTCTAACCATCTCTACGTTCTCCAACCAGATGTGTCTGTTCTACTCTAACCATCTCTACGTTCTCCAACCAGCCGTGTCTGTTCTACTCTAACCATCTCTACGTTCTCCAACCAGATGTGTCTGTTCTATGTGTGTGTATATATGTTCTGTGTATGTTCTTCTAGGGGACAGCAGGTAGCCTAGAGGTTAGAGAGGCCAGGTTCCTGGTTGGCTCCCTACCCCAGGGAGGGCGCCGGATGTGAGCTGGTGACTGGAGGGTTGCTGGCATCATATCTAAGGTGCCTACCACCGCCGATGTGCCCTTGAGCAAGGCACTAAACCCTTAACTGGGGGGTGCATGTGTGTTGTCTTGGGAAGGGGGGCAGGCAGAAGTACTACATTCCAAACAGTGATCGATTGATTAACGGATGATTCGGTTTGTTCCCCCAACCGGAAATGAGCGGAAATGAATATCCATCCAGATTCTTCTCCTTGTTTCTCCAAAGTGGACCACCCCCAGAGGCACGAGGGACCCTGAACAAATAAAAACTTAACCACAAAAAAGAAACTCAGACAATAATCGTCAATATTAAACGGGATTCCTCTAAAACTTCACAGTCAACGTTTTTAGTGCGCGCCAGGGACCGTTATAATGGAGTATCGCCGCACACACCCATATTTAATATTATTCTTTTTTTTTACAGGCGGTTGCTTTATTGCTAATCAATTTTTCATTTTCCTCCTGTCGAGAGTTGGCACCTGAATGTTGTAATATGTCCTGGTGTGCTCTAAAGTATTCATTATCTGTTGTTTCATATCTGCACAAGTAAACAGCAAGCGCACCCATAAAGACGGCCGACTGTTATAGTCGATATCTGAATATACTACTTCAGATGTACTACTAAATGGTGCCACACACACACA
>NC_137675.1:7267554-7272554 GCF_963989245.1 Nansenia antarctica | reverse complement strand
TGAAATTCGGACCAATCACAAAACTGTTTTGCAAGCGCGGCCTGTTGAGAGCGATTCAGTCTCGATTGCAGTGCGGGCCGCCACAAATCAATGCAGGAAACACTGATATTGCCCAGCGCTGCAGTAAGATATTGGAGGAATCACGCAATGCGGGTGGATTGAAAATACGGAACAAACAGCGTTCCGTATTGGTTCAAAACGGAACGCATCTTTTAACTGTCAAATAAGGAACGATTCCGTATTTCAAGGGACGGGTGGCAACCCTAGAGCGCACAACAAATACAGCACCAAATACTCTGCCCAGTTAAACCTGGTTCTGGAGGGTCCACAGCACTGCTGGTTCTCATCCTTCCTGTCTCATCTGATGCACACCTAGCCTAGCTAAAGACCAGATCTAACCTAGCTAAAGACTAGACCTAGCCTAGCTAAAGACCAGACCTAGCCTAGCTAGAGACTAGATCTAGCCTAGCTAAAGACCAGATCTAGCTTAGCTAATAACCAGATCTAGCCTAGCTAATAATCAGATCTAGCCTAGCTAAAGACCAGATCTAGCTTAGCTAATAACCAGATCTAGCCTAGCTAATAATCAGATCTAGCCTAGCTAAAGACCAGACCTAGCCTAGCTAAAGACCAGATCTAGCTTAGCTAATAACCAGATCTAGCTTAGCTAATAATCAGATCTAGCCTATCTAAAGACCAGACCTAGCCTAGCTAAAGACCAGACCTAGCCTAGCTAAAGACCAGACCTAGCCTAGCTAATAACCAGATCTAGCCTAGCTAATAATCAGATCTAGCCTAGCTAAAGACCAGATCTAGCTTAGCTAATAACCAGATCTAGCTTAGCTAATAATCAGATCTAGCCTAGCTAAAGACCAGACCTAGCCTAGCTAAAGACCAGACCTAGCCTAGCTAAAGACCAGATCTAGCCTAGCTAATAATCAGATCTAGCCTATCTAAAGACCAGACCTAGCCTAGCTAAAGACCAGACCTAGCCTAGCTAAAGACCAGATCTAGCTTAGCTAATAACCAGATCTAGCCTAGCTAATAATCAGATCTAGCCTAGCTAAAGACCAGACCTAGCCTAGCTAAAGACCAGATCTAGCTTAGCTAATAACCAGATCTAGCCTAGCTAATAATCAGATCTAGCCTATCTAAAGACCAGACCTAGCCTAGCTAAAGACCAGACCTAGCCTAGCTAAAGACCAGACCTAGCCTAGCTAGAGACCAGATCTAGCCTAGCTAAAGACCAGACCTAGCCTAGCTAAAGACCAGACCTAGCCTAGCTAAAGACCAGACCTAGCCTAGCTAGAGACCAGATCTAGCCTAGCTAAAGACCAGACCTGGCCTAGCTAAAGACCAGACCTAGCCTAGCTAAAGGCCAGACCTAGCCTAGCTATCCAATGGGATTGAATGAGTATGAGGGAAGTGGGGATCCTAGACTAAGTGCAGCACTTGGTATAGCTACAGCTAGGCTAATTCAGACCTAGGACAGCACACTGGGTTAAAGACATGACAGATATCCAAGACATGACCAATACATAGGTATTTGAGGCACCCTTAATTCAGCAATATTTCACTACACAGGTTCCAAAAAAATAAAAATAATACAGACTTCTGAGATCCCCGAGAAAAGTATCTAAAAGCGTCTGTCTACACTATAACACTGACATAGTGAACTGTTTGAGTGTTAAATAAATAAAGCGTTGCAATTTATAATTCAAGAGACAGGGAGAGGCACTTTCCCCATGTTGGTCAGAACTGCTTTTTAAAGACGATCAGCTGCAAAGAAAAAAGGTACAATCTCTCAATAAAAGACAGAATAAGCCTCTTACCTCATTCCTCTTAGGATATGTACAGCATCACTACTTGACATGAACGTATTTTTGAGAGAAACATTGGCAGTTGAACGTTCAAACTATCTCTGTTTATCTCTGGATACTGACCAATGACATCCTCCATTTTGCCCAGTAAGGAGAACATTCTCAACTTTTTTCAAGATCTGCAAGTCTCGTTGGTTAAACCGTTCTTTGAATTGAACATCCAAACTGTCCAGCACCTTGAAAAGTTCTATCCTGTAGTTTTCCTGTTTTTGGCTTATGTGACCAGTGAATCTTTGGGGGGGGGGGGTTCTTTGGTGAGGGATTTGAATCCCGGGCTCTAATCGGCTCAATACCCATGGAGTCCGTCACTGACACTGCCTTCTCAAACGTTTCCTCATTCCTCTTTTTTTTTTTAAGAGCTGGCCTAACGTACTCAACAGCAGCCTGCGTGCCTTCAGTTGTTTGGGGCTGCTTTTGCAATGACTTGTTTAGGCACTCAAGCTCTCCCATCACCTCTGATGCCTCTGATCCAAGAACAGCCGTGCCCTCCTGGAAGCCATCTAGGAGACCATTGGCCCGGAGTCGGGAGCAACTACGGCCATTTCCTCTAAACTGGACAACACAGCCTCATACTGACTAACAACTGTATCAACAGCTTGTCCGTGCACTGTCCACCTAGTCTGACACGCAGGGGTCACTGTTTTGGTATGCCCCTATGATATTGCCTGTCCAGCCAATACACCCCGTGAATTTCCCTGATTGGTTGCTAAGAGTTCCAAGCTCATGGACCCACTGCAATGCGTCACGTACTAGGGGAGAGGCACTGCAAGCACACTGCTTTATAAGACTTCCACACCACAATGCACATCCAGAGCCAACGGCTGTTCTGTCTTCAACACTGCCTGTGCCCCTGAGCACTTCCCTTAGCAGCGCCATCATACGCCTGACTTATCATTTTCATAAGCCTGAAATTTGAATATTTTAGATATGTGGAATGTATAGGAATATTTTAAACATATGAAAAACAACAGGGGAAAAAAATTAAATAGCTAGTGTGGCTATCTGCTCACCAGTTGTGGCACCTCATACAATCCCACAAAGACCTCCTATGGCACCAGGTCATGGGCCACATATCTAAAACAGACGGAACATTCTTCCAATTATGGAAACCCTTTGTGCAGAAGGCAGGGTCATTCTTTTTTTTTCTCCAGGTCTTTTCTTTTATGGTGTATGCTTTGACACATTCAAAACAAAGAACCGGGGGGGGTTGGCGGGGGGGTTGTGATGGGGCGGGTGGGTGGGAGGTATCTGGCGGAAGGGACATTTGTGGGAGGAGGGGGACTATTGGGGTATAGGGAGATTGGGAAGGGGAGGGGGGGTGAAAGGTTTATGTGAATTTTGTATTTGTACTGGTAAACCGTATTTCTGTTATTCGATGTTCTCCTTTGTTTATTTGTATGTTACCACTCCCTTGTTTTACTCCCTGAAATAATAATAACAAATGTATATAAAAAAATAACAAAAAATAAAAACTTTTTTTTTTCCAGTGTTGGACTATAGTGAAGCCATGGATACTGACTACCTGTTCGCCTGAAGCAATCGCAATGTCTTGTCGGGAAGTTGCTGTACTATGAATTTTAGATGGGGGAGGTTTGGCTTACTCCCCATGTCCATGACACTGCTACACTGACTGGCTTCAGGATCACAGACGGCCTCCTAAAGAGAAAACAACACTTAACCTGCTCCGTATCACCATTAGCAAACTATTCTTTCGCATCCTGTGTTATAATAACTTACAACCGAGTTCACATCAAAATCGGTAGACTGTGCCCCGCGGTGGTGTAGCGGTCTAAGCACTAGCCACTAGTGCAAGCTGCCCACCGGAGACTGGGATCGAATCCCAGCTCGCCAGATCCGGATATGACCGGGGCACACACAGGGAGCGGCATATTGAGCAAACGCTCCCGAGGGCGGTATAGGAATAGTTCCGGACAAGGATCCGTCGCGCAACACCGCCCCCTGGGTGCCGGAATAACGGTGCTGGGCTCGAGGAGCCAGTCAGCTAGTCTGCCTGGCGGCCTCCTCTGGGACTGCCGGCCACGGGGTCGTGCGGCGGATCCTACGCAATAGGCAGGGGATAATTGGATGCTAGGTTGGGTTCAATTGGCTACCAAATTGGGTGAAAAAGGGGATAAAATCTGAAAAAAACTTTAAAAAAATAAATAATAATAATATTGAGTGATCTTATGAAACCAACATGTTCTGATGTAACATGTTTTCCAAAAATAAACTCATGACCAAATATGTTGACTTTCAAAGGTTATATTTGCTGAGCATCCTAAGACTAACGTTAATTCTGATGCCTCCCTATAATTCATAATTAGGACCTCATCTGAAACCCTGAAGATGCATCTGTTTCCTCATCAGCCTGCTCTGCGCTTCTCAGCTCTGCTTTGGTCTTGGACCAAAATACATATCAGATCTCCTCCCACCCTACATTCCAGCAAGGCCCCTAAGATCAGCTGAGACTAATCAGCTAATCATTCCAAGAGTGAAAACAAAACACGGTGCAGCAGCTTTTAGTCACTCTGCCACGTGCTCCTGGAACAGACACCCTGAAGAAAACGTGTTGGCAAGGACAAAATGATGATATGTGTGCTGTGCAGTGGAGGCAATAGGGGAAATTCACCCATAATTGAGGTATGGACCGTAGTCAGCACACTGACTGTGATAAGCTCTCGCCTCCTCTGTGTCTGGCAGTAAGTACAATATTTGCAGGTGACGTAAACCTTCACTAAGCCTCCTCTCTTTCAGCCAATCAAATGCTAGCATGCCTAAATTGGTCGTCTTGGAGACATAGCCTCTGGGAGGGAATGATCGGAATGATCTATGACTTCACTCCAAAGATAATTCGAACAAGTTCGCCAAAGTATTGGTAAGGACATGTCCCTACCGGTCATATGCAAACCTACGCCCTTGACACACACACACACACATACACATACACACACACACACACACACACACACACACATAATAATCTTATTTGAAGAATTGTACTCTCGCTTGTGTAATGTGACAATAAACTTGAAACACACACACACACACACACACACACACACACACACACACACACACAGACACTTTAGTCCAAGCCTCTGCAGTGAAGATAAAGTACAT
>NC_137675.1:7250054-7265054 GCF_963989245.1 Nansenia antarctica | reverse complement strand
GAAATCGATTGTCGTTCATTGACAAACTTTACAGCGCGTGAGGATATCCCACCTCAGTCAGCAGGAGGCGCTGTGACGTGAAGAGGAGAGACGGACGGACGTGTGTGAGTAAATGACGCACGGAGAGAGAACGCTTAAGAAAGCAACATTTATCTATTGACTGTTTTCGCCACAATGCCCCTACAATGCCCCTAGGTGCGAGCAAACAACGGTAAGAAAAAAAGCACAACAACAACAAATGACGTGGGATGGTAATCAATATTCATCGTGGTAGTAGGAGAGGTGGGAGCTGTAGGTTGGAACCCCAGGGCCAAAGATGGGTAAAGCCTTGGTTGTGAGATGCCAGTACGAGGGTTGCTGGCATGATTCTCGGCCTTGAGCGAGGCCTCTGCTGCCCCTGCACTGCCCCGACCAGGGCAGAACATTAACACCTAGCCGCCCGCCAAATAGGTGTCCATTTTGGCATCGGCGGGGTGAATCTGTAAAATCTTACCGGACAGTTTCGGCACGTAGCCAACATAAGTTCATTACTACTACGCAATTAGGGTATGAGTCAATTAGCGTATCGGTCAATTAGAGTACGAGTCAATTAGGGTATTGGTCAATTAGGATATGAGTCAATTAGGTCAATTAGGGTACAGGTCAAGTAGGAGAAGAGAGCAAGGGAACATATGTAGTGGTATTTGACATAGGGATAGGCCTCTACTACACAAGGTTCTTTCTGTGTAGGGAGTCATTTTGAAAGCGTCAGGAGTCATATGTTAATGTATTTAGTTTTTCTGATCTTTGCCTTAATGGTGTTTTGAAAAAATGTCCCATTTGATGCCCCGGCTCTGACCTATGACCTCTCTGTCTGTATGCATGTGTGGGTGTCTCAGGGGGTGTGCTAAACTCTGTGCAGACAGGCTTATCCAACGTACCCAAAGTCAATTGAAAGCTGTTCTTGAACCATTTGGAGTAAGTGCATGGGGTTGGTCTCCTTTTGAAGGTAACACTCTGAAGGTTGTTCCACAACAGTAAGAATGGCTAAGTGGCACTGGCATTGAGAAATAGAAGTTTGAACAAGGTTTGAACAAGTTTTTTTCTCCATTTTCAGCTAAATATTTTTTTAGCAATGTAAGCAAACCGTTGTTGTCAGAATGTTATCGATCGGTGTTCAGCTATGAGGCTTCATTGGTGAGTTTTATAACATTTTCAATGTAGTGTGTTTGTTGGTGGTCTGACAGCGACATCGATTGTGCCTGCTGTTGTATCTTGAGATGGATTATTTGGCTCGAAGCACAAGAATCATAGCTTTGAGATTTTAGATGTAACGCATGAATACCTCCGTAAACATAGGAACATAGGAAGCATGTACAGGGCAAGACAATTAGCACATGGCGCAAAAGCCTGCCGGCGGAACAGGTTAAAGAATGATGATGGGTTTTTAACTCTAAAGATGCATTAGGAATTTCCTTTTGCTAATTCTTCACACACAGTTGTGGCTTCAGTGTTACTGTATGGATCCTGATAATGTTAATCTAACGTGAATGTGTTTAACCTTGATTTATCCAGGAAAAACACATTGAGAGCAAAGTCTCTTTTGCAGGTGTGTCCTGTCGCTGTATAGTCCAACTCAAAGGATAAGGTTAACTGAGGCACTTCCACTTGGGGCAGAGTGGGCAGATACCCACCATCCCTCCCGTTGTGTGTCGTCTCTAGCTCGTGTGTGCAAATCCCCCCAGCCTCAGTGAGAGGGTCGTCAACACACACTAATGAATCAAAAGAAGAGCCTCTGTGAGCCCCTAACCAAGGACTTAAAGAAGGTTCCAACCTCAGTCTGCCCTGTAGACCCTAACTCTGTGGACACCTGTAGGACATTAGAAAGTAGCAAGTCTGATCACCACTAGGTCACCATGAAAGCAATAATGTGAGGTAAAATTAGTTTTAGAAGAACTGCTTTATATGCAGATAAAATCCAATGATAAAGCAATTCAAGCAATTTGGGCTACCTGGCTGCAGGCTGCACGTATGCAGATCGATGTCATCAGTATTACTGGAACTAGAGAGAAAACTTTGTTCTCCTCATTCAGCTTCAGCTTAAGATTAATAAAATCAAGAAAACATGCCAATGTCAAGAACGGCCCAGGATAAAAACAACAGTATCATCATCATGAATATGTCGATTACAATAACCTCGAATAGGAGGGCATGAGCGACAGGAGAGATAATATAGAGGGATGCACGACGCTGTTTCATTGAAAATGACCGCATCTGAAAGAATTGATCTGGGACTTCAATAAACCAGAAGGCCTGGAGATAAGGTGGTAATTATTCAAATCACTGGGATGCCCCCCTTATGAAGAAAGAGAGTCCACTGGCCTCCTCCCACACTTGGAGAAGGGTACCAGAGTGAATTATCATGGTAAAAATATGAGGCAGAAGTTCTGCTGTTGAAAGGGCAGAGCGCTGCGGGAGATTTTTTTAACATCAATACAACAACTCATCAAACACTTCCTTGGCAGAAAGACGATGGGTGGAGAATATATGATCATTGTTAGCCAGAGGGGCTAGCCAGGATACCTAGCTAGGTTAGTGGTGCGATCTGGGATATTTCAATCGTTTATGTTTATTTCAAACAGGTTGCCTGCAGAGATAAAATGCTGATTAAAGGTGTCACTTTGGTAATTTGTTTTAATGGTACTGATGTTAGAATTGGATACAATTGTTGGGGTAAAGTGGTAGAGGAACTGTGCTTCAATGATTTAAGTGTCACCACATGTTCTCTGCAGTTCGCTCAGAAATGTGCACTCTTTCACATTCCCTCATATTTAAAATCATTAGATTGGTGCAATTATGGCTGGAGAGTTTTACAACACCACTCCATTCATTTTGAATCCGTGAGGAGGAGGAGGGGGGCTTCCAATGATTTCAGAGCAATTTCGGCTCTGTTCACCCCTCAGCCATTCCCACTTCAATTCGATCTAGGTCCCCTCTTCAAACCAAATTTCAATCTTCAGAAGTGTATTTCAAAGACGCGGGGGGAGGGAAACATAATGACATTCTGTAATTTGAGCCAGACATATAAAAGAGCTGGGATGTTTAGTTAATCACCGATGGGACATGAGACCCATGTTAATGTCAAAGACTCTTCTTTATCCTGTCACAATCCGCTCTAATGGTGGCCTATCCTCGTCTCCTTTCCTTTATCCAAACTGATCTGAAAGAACTGGGCTGGGAGAAAGCTACTTCCTCTGGTGAAAACTACAAGAGGAGACAAGGAGGAGACAAGAGACAAGAGACAAGGAGGAGACAAGAGACTGCCTGTCTCGCTTACTCACTTAATCCTTAACTCTTCATTCAATCCATCTCTTTGTCTCTCAGCGTTCAGGTCTTTCTTTTAACATCAATACAACAACTCATCAAACACTTCCCTGGCGGAAAGACGATGGGCGGAGAATATATGACCATTGTTAGCCAGAGGGGCTAGCCAGGATACCTAGCCAGGTTAGCGGTCCGATCTGGGATGTACTGTATATACAAATACATAATCCTTAACTCCTCATTCAATCCATCTCTTTGTTTCTCAGTGCTCACGTCTTTCTCTCTCCCCCACTCACCATCTCTTCTTCATCAAGTGTTTCTCTCTTTCACAAATTTACCGGAGCATTTCCCACGGTCAGCTACATTTTTACATTACATGTTTGGCATTTAGCAGACGCCTTTATCCAAAGCGACTTACAACAAAATACATTTGTCTAAGTAAGTGAATCATCTATCCATCAGTCATCGCAAGAAAAAGTAATCTATGTTATGACCAGGGCCCATTGGCAGTTACAATGCTTTTTTTTTTTTTTATAGAAGACAAACTGTACAGTGGGGAACTGGAGAGGAGGAGGTGTTGAGGCGGGACAATTAAGGTGTAGCCTGAAGAGATGGAGGTCTTCAGTCCACGGCGGAAGTAGTGGGCAGCTCGTTCTACAGCGGGGCACCAGGACAGTGAAAAGTCGTGACTAAGTAGCTCGACTGCTGCATCCACATAGAGACAGCGGTGCCAGCCAAAGTAGAAGAGTGGAGTGACCGGGCAGAGGTTTGGGGGCTGACCATCGCTTGCCAGTTGGGAGGGGGTTGCTCCCTTTGCCACCTGATAGGCGGGCACCAGGGACTTGAATCTGATGTGAGCTGCTACCGGGAGCCAGTGAAGGCGTGTGAAATGGGAGAATTTGGGGATATTGAACAGCAGACAGGCAGCAGCATTCTAGATAAGTTGCAGAGGTCTGATGGCGGAGGTGGGGAACCCGGCCAGGAGTGCATTGCAGTAGTCAAGGCGGGGATCTTCAAGTGTCTGGACCAGGAGTTGAGCTGCTTCTCTGGTGCGGAATGAATGTATCCTCCTGATGTTGTAGAGGAAGAATCTACAAGAGCGTGTTGTCGCTGTGATGTTCGCCGCACAGGATAAGTGGTTGTCAAGGAACACCCGAAGGTTCTAGGCTGGTATTGGAGAGGGCATGCTTTCCCAGGGAGGAAGAGCAGCTCAGTCTTGTTAAGGTTGAGCTTGAGGTGGTGGGCTGACATCCAAGCAGAAATGTCTGCAAGACACGCAGAGACACGTGGGGAGGGAGAACAGTAAGGGTTCTAGGACGGAGCAGAGTGGTAAGGGCTCATGGAGAGGACAGCGATCCTTACCGCGTCGCCTGGTAGGAGCGATCGGCCAGGTAGGACGCAAACCAGGAGAGTGCAGAGCCAGGTAGAGAGAAAGCTGATAATGTCAGGTGCTTCTTTTCAAAGTAAGTGACAAAGTCATCCGCAGACAGGGAGGAGGGAGGAGGGGGAGGAGGTGGGTTGAGGACTGAGGAAAATGTGGAGAACAGTTTCCTTGGGTCAGAGCCAAAGGATCGACTTTTGGAATGGTAGTAAGAAGCTTTAGCAGCTGATGCCTAGGAGGTGTAGTTCAGGAGGAGAAAGAGATAAGCTTTTAGGTCATCAGGGAGGCCGTTTTTTCTCCATTTCCTCTCAGCTGCCCGGAGCCCTATTCTACAAGCATGCAGGGTTTCAGACAGCCATGGGGTGTGACGAGAGGATCGTGCTGGTCTTGAGGTCAGTGGACAGAGAGAGTCGAAGGATGAGGAAAGAGTGGACAGGAGGGTGGAGGAGGCTGAGTCAGTAGATAGAAGGGAGAAGGATTCAACAGAGGGTAGGGAGGACAAGACAGAGGAAGAGAGAGCGGTGGGGGAGAGGGTAGGCAGGTTGTGACGAGAAGATACAGTGTGGGTAGAGAGTGACTGGGAGGGGGTGGATTTGAAGGGAAGGGAGAAGGACACAAAATGATGATCAGAAACTGGAAGAGGAGTAACAGAGTAGTAGAGGCCTAGTGGATAGTGAGTTTGACTGGTGATCAGAAGGTCATGAGTTCAAATCCCACCTGGGAACACCACCACTATGTGTGCCCTTGAGTAAGGCACTTTGCCTAAGTTACTCCAGGGAGACTCTGTCCCTGTAATCTCTAATTGTAAATCGCTTTGGATAAAAGCGTCTGCTAAAATGTTTAAAATGAGTAAGAGTAAGGTTAGAGGTATGGGAAGATCTGGTAAAGACAAGGTCGAACTGATTGCTCGCCTTATGAGCCGGAGGGAAGCGGGACAGGGTAAGGCCGAAGGAGGCGAGAAGGTCAAGTGCTCCAGACGTGTGAGGCTTCACTGATTGGTTGAAGTTACCCAGTAGTGAGAGCGGTGTGCCGTCCTCAGGGAAGAAGCTGAGAAGGACATCCATCTTATCTAGGAAGTTGCCACTCTGACGATAGATAACAACAATGTGGAGTTTGACTGGGGAGGTGACAGAAATGGAATGGAATTCGAAGGTGGATATGGACAGGAGTGACAGAGGAAGGACCTTATGTGACCACGTAGGTGAGTTGCACCTCCCCCCGACCAGAGAGTCTAAGGGAATGAGAAAAGGAGTAGGCATCAGAGAGGGCTGCCGGAGTAGCTGTGTTGTCTGGTGTAATACATGTCTCTGGGAGAGCCAGGAAGTGGAGGGACATGAAGGAGGCGTAAGATGAGACCGCTGACTGGCAGTTCCAAAGTCCTCCCACAACAGTGAGGACATGGTCAGTTAAGCACGGTGGGTAGATAAGAAGGGTTACAAGGAGGGGGTGGGGGGGTGGCAGACCGACTCCTTCGTCTTTAGCCCTATTCGGATGCGATTAGTATCATTTGGGGAGCTCATGTTTCGAAATTACCCCCCAATGTCTGTGTTTTACTCGAATTTACGGACATTCCCCCGAATATGATGTCATGGCTCTCTGTAACGTCCGATTCATGAACAACAAGCACAACAGGAATGGGTTCGTTTGGGGAGAAAACAAACTCACCCCAAATCACTGACATGTCGATTCGCGCGGCATAAACATTATGTCTGAGTTTTACGAATTATGGTAGGTCCCCATATAATACTAATCCCGTCTGAATAGGGCTTTTGTGTCAGGACTCCACACATTGACTCCTCTGTCTTTGTGTCAGGCGTCTTCGTGTCAGGAGGCTGTCTCTCTTAGAAATGGAGATTCTGTGATTGCTGATGACTAGCAGGGTTGCAGCCCTGCCTAACGATCAGTTAACGATCAGACCGCTTTACTCACAGCAGCACGCACACACACACGCACGCACGCACACACGCACGCACGCACGCACACAGCAGAATCTGAGACGACGACATGCTTTTAAACAAAAGTCATACTACATTTACTCTTCCTCCATCTTTCCCTCCTTTTCAGCGTCATCTGTCATCGTGTCTCCCTGTGTATCTTCTTACAAAAAACACAGACACACCCAGACACAGAGCTGACAACAACAACAATCATTTCCATTACATCACATAAGTCATACATTACAACTGTGTTTATCTGACCCAGTCTGTTCCCCGGCCAACAATGTGGATGTAACACACTGTAATGCTTTCAATTACCACCAGTCTAGACAGACACGCGCACACTCACGCGCACACTCACGCGCACACTCACACTCACACTCACACTCACACTCACACTCACAAAGAGAAGCAATCAAGCTCTAAGCTGTGCCGTGCAGAACGGCTGCACACACAAAAGCATATTATGCTCCAGGATAAACTAAAAACCTCTAAACTAATTTATCATGTGGTTGCTGAGTGACAGACAGCCACTTGAGTGGGAGAGTCACAATGTTATTTTATGTAACTCTCCAACAGGCCTGTCCATCATAGCCAACGTGGTCAGTTTTGGCATCATTTATTTAAGACGCTCTAGTCGAGAAAATGCAGGAAGTGTCATCTTGTGTGTTGTTTTATATATGCAATAACAAGTGTTGTGATGGCCTGATAAATTGCACCCAGGCAAAATATGCGAGAAGTGGAACCGTGGGGGGTAATTTAAAAAGCAGAGCGCAGTTGGATTCACAATATTACCCTGCCTGCTTTATAGCTATCGCTGTGCAAAGACAGTGATCCAATGCTCCCTGTCAACAGTGCCGACTTAAACATCGGAGAGAAAAACAGTTCGGAAGGAAATTCTCTGAAAATGAAATGAGGGCAACGAGTCAACTGAAAAATTATATTTCATATATATATATATATATAGAAACCCGTAGGGATACATTTTCATCTCTTGATGTTGCTTCAAAGTCAGAAATGTATCCTATACCCATTGGTAATATATACTATACATATACAGTATATTGATTGATTGATTGATTGATTGAAAACCTTTATTGTCCCCAATGGGGAAATTTTGTTGTCAAACAGCTCAGTTAGGGCAGAAAACATTCAGTACAGAAAACAGAAAAACATTCAATAAAAAACATAAAACAGTGCAGGCTCAATAAGTAAAAAGTTCCAAAAGTTCCATCTCCAGGTCTCCCCCACCCTGCAGGGCCTGGTTGTAGAGTCGGAGTGCAGCTGGAATAAAGGACTGTCCAAATCTTTTTGTACTTTGACGGGGGAGAACAAATCTGTGGCTGAACTTGCTCCTCATCCCTGCCAGCTCGCAGTACATCGGGTGGGAGGGATTGGCCAGCATGGCCGCCAGTTTTTTCCCCATCCTCTGTTCTGCCACCACCTCTAGGCTGTCCAGCCCGGTCCCCACCACAGAGCTGGCCTTCTTCACCAGTTTGTTTAGCTTCGCAGCATCCCTGGCACAGATGTTTCCACCCCAGCAGGCCACGGCGAAGAACAGAACGCTGGCAACCACCGACTGATAAAACATTTGCAGCAGCTTGTTGCAGACACCGAAAGACCTCAGCCTTCTCAGGAAAAACAGTCTGCTCTGCCCTTTCCTGAGAAGAGCCTCGGTGTTGTCAGTCCAGTCCAGTTTGTTATTAATTTGTACTCCCAGGTACCTGTAGGAGTCCACCCTCTCGACTTCCACCCCCTTGATGGTGATGGGGGCTGGGGTCCTTCTCTTCCTCCTAAAATCCACCACCAACTCCTTTGTTTTGCTGGTGTTAAGCAAAAGGTAGTTGGTGTCGCACCACTGCACGAAGCTCTCCACCAGGGCCCTGTACTCCTCATCCCTGTCGTCTGTGATGTAACCGACGATAGAGGAGTCATCCGAAAACTTCTGCAGGTGGCACTGGTCGGAGCTAAACTGGAAGTCGGAGGTATAGAGGGTGAAGAGAAAGGGTGACAGAACAGTTCCCTGGGGGGCACCGGTGTTGCACACCACCACCTCAGACTGACAGCCCTGCAGTCTCACATACTGACGCCTGTCTGTGAGGTAGTTGTGGATCCAAGCCGTCAGGGAGTCCTCCACACACATCACTGCTAGTTTGTCAGCCAGCAGTGATGGCTTGATAGTGTTAAATGCACTGGAGAAGTCGAAGAACATGGTCCTCACCATGCTCTGTGGCCTCTCCAGGTGTGTGTAGGCCCTGTGCAGCATGTAAATGATGGCGTCCTCCACCCCCATGCTCTCCTGGTATGCAAACTGCCGGGGGTCCAGGAAGTCCTTCACCTGGGGCTTAAGGTGTTGCAGCACTAGCCTCTCCAGGATCTTCATGACCTGTGGTGTCAGGGCGACAGGTCTGTAGTCGTTTGGGGTGCTGGGCCGTCCCTTCTTTGGCACTGGGACGATGCAAGAGGTCTTCCAGAGCTGTGGCACCCTCCTCAGTCTTAGAGATAGACTGAAGAGATGTTGGAATGTGTCCGCCAGCTCTCCAGCACACACCTTCAGAACCCTGGGGTTGATGTTGTCTGGACCTCTGGACTTGTTCACATTCACCCTGGAAAGCTGCCTTCTCACCTGCTCAGATGTTATAAAGCTGTGAGTACCGGTGTCTCCAGGTGTGAAGCATGCTCCCTGGCTCCTGGTGTTGGTAAGGGGAGGCTGGGGTGCTGCTGGGGTGTCAGGGGGAGTGGGGGCTACTGTTGCCAGGGGTGCGGTACATTGGAGAGGGGAGGAGAGGGTCGGGGGCTGTGGGGGGTGACAGGGGGATGGGGGGGGTGACAGGGTCGGGGGCTGGGTCGGGGGCTGTGACAGGGTCGGGGGCTGGGTCGGGGGCTGTGACAGGGTCGGGGGCTGGGTCGGGGGCTGAGACAGGGTCGGGGGCTGGGTCGGGGGCTGTGACAGGGTCGGGGGCTGTGACAGGGTCGGGGGCTGTGGGGGGTGGCAGGGGGATGGTTGGTCAAACCTGTTAAAGAAGCAGTTCAGGTCATCTGCCTGCTCTCGGGTCCCCTCCACCACAGGATGTGGCTGCTTGTGGCCCGTGATCTTCTTGAAGCCCTTCCACACCTCCTTGGAGCTGTGGGCCTCTAGCCCGCCCTCCAATTTCCTCCTGTATTCCTCTTTGGCTGCTCTCAGCTCCTTCTTCACCTCCTTCTGAGTGGCCCTGGCTCCCTCAGTGTCCCCTGCCTTAAACAGCCTCCTCTTCCTTTTCAGAAGGTTCTTGATGTTCCCATTTATCCACGGCTTGTTGTTAGGAAAGCACCGTACCTTTTTAATGGGGACGATGCTCTCCTCGCAGAACTTAATATAGTCTGTGACACAGTCTAGCAGACCATCTATGTCCTCCCCGTGGACTCTCTGGAACATCCCCCAGTCGGTTGTTTCAAAACACGCCCTCAGCTCCTCCTCCACGTCTTCTGACCATTGCTGGACAGTCCTGGTGGTGATAGGCAGCCTTTTTATGATAGGGGTGTATGTTGGTTCCATCCAGACCATATTGTGATCGGATGCCCCTAGTGGCGGGAGGGCAGTGGATGTGTAGGCTCCCTTCACATTGGCATATAGTTTGTCTAGTATTTTGTTCTCCCTTGTTTTACATGTGACATACTGGGTAAAATCCGTCAATGTCTTTTCCATATTTACATGGTTGAAGTCCCCATTCACAATGATAAATGCGTTTGGGTGAGCGGTCTGTATCCCCGCGATACAGGAATGGATGACGTCATTTGCGCGCGCCGGGTTCGCGCTTGGTGGAATGTAACTAGTCACAGCCACAACATGTGAAAACTCTCTCGGACAGAGATCTGGCCTCAAACCTAGCGCCAACAGTTCTATGTCTGGAGTGCAGACTTGCTCTTTGATAGTGATATGACCTGGCTTGCACCATTTGGAATTAACAAACACAGCGATCCCGCCTCCTTTTATCTTACCGCTGTTTCTCGTTCTGTCCGCGCGGACCATTGTGAAACCATCTTGTTCCATCGCCCCGTCAGGGATACCAGGATTCAGCCAGGATTCAGTTAGGAATAGCAGGCTGCATTTCCCATATTCCCCCTGTCCCTTCATCAGAGCAGAGAGCTCATCAGCCTTGTTGACCAGCGACCTGACGTTCCCCATAAGAACAGACGGCAGGCAGGTCCTATTTGCTTGTCTGTCTCTCCTCGCCCTCACGTACGCGCCAGCCCTAGTTCCCCGTCTGCGTGTCCTTATTTCGCTGGGCACTCCTGTAGGGGGGGCGGCGGCGGCTCGACTCCTAAAGGCAATGAGCTCCTCTCTGGAATACACCCGCATTCCTCCGTTTATCAGGCACATATTGAGCACTCCGGTTAAAAGATAAAAGATAAAAGTTTGAAATAAAAGGTTGAAAAGGGCTAAAAAAAGGGCTAAAAAGTAGAAGTAAGACTGAGCTGTTCCACTGGCAGCCACCCAACCGGCGCCATTTTCCTGGACCATATACATATATATATATTATATATAGCCTATTACCAATGGGTTCTCAGAGACATGAGGTCTATGATTATGTGCAGTTCAGGAAGCAGTCTTAGAGAAATGGTTGCCTAGGTGATATGTTGCATTGCCACGGTACTTTTGGAACCTTATTTGCTTGAATGATGACTTTTCATATGTTGATGTCCCTGGACAGACAGACATCCCCTCTGGGGTCCCTCCCTGGACAGACAGACATACCCTCTGGGGTCCCTCCCTGGACAGACAGACATACCCTCTGGGGTCCCTCCCTGGACAGACAGACATCCCCTCTGGGGTCCCTCCCTGGACAGACAGACATCCCCTCTGGGGTCCCTCCCTGGACAGACAGACATACCCTCTGGGGTTGATGTCCCTGGACAGACAGACATACCCTCTGGGGTCCCTCCCTGGACAGACAGACATACCCTCTGGGGTTGATGTCCCTGGACAGACAGACATACCCTCTGGGGTCCCTCCCTGGACAGACAGACATACCCTCTGGGGTTGATGTCCCTGGACAGACAGACATACCCTCTGGGGTCCCTCCCTGGACAGACAGACATACCCTCTGGGGTCCCTCCCTGGACAGACAGACAGACCCTCTGGGGTCCATACTGACCTGCTCAAAATCCAATCTGGATCAAACACTGAGGCAGTGTAGCCTCTGTAGTTAAATGGACTGCACTTATATAGCACCTTATTCCAAAGCACTTTACAATGGCCTCTCATTCACACACCGATGGCAGCAAGCTCCCATGCAAGGCGCTGGCCCGCTCATTGGGAGCAATTTGGGGTTGTTCAGTGTCTTGCCCAAGGACACTTCAATAAGTGGCCAGCCTGGGATCGAACCACCGAACCGCAGACCTTGCGATCATTAGACGCCGGCTCTACCTCCTGAGCCACAGCCGCCCCATTTCTGCTGGCTCGCCCTAGTTCTGCTGGTGAAGTCTTCTGGGGATGGTAGTCTCTATTGTTTTGGGGGGGGGGGGTAACATGCTGCATTTGTAATAATATAACATGTCTAAGGTCCTATAAGGCTATCATTTGTCTGCATCACAGGCTGCATTTGTAATAATATAACGTGTCTCATGTCCTATAGGCTATCATTTCTCTATAAAATATTGATTTAGTTCCAGTTATGAGACTAACGCTCTGGGAGTCCTAATTCCGCTTGCTTCTTTTTGAGCTCTCTCTTTCGGGGCCGGTTGTGAGAGACGATGGTGGTAATGGCCCGGTACACTCAGAGGGCCTGGTCTGTCCCCTGTCCACTCTGTCACCGCCAGACTGAGGAGGTGGCCAAACCAGTTGAGCCACGGCCAACTCAGGACCCTGACAGAGGCTATGTTAGCAGCATTGTGGCTAACTCAGGACCCTGACAGAGGCTATGTTAGCAGCATTGTGGCTAACTCAGGACCCTGACAGAGGCTATGTTAGCAGCATTGTGGTTAACTCAGGACCCTGACAGAGGCTATGTTAGCAGCATTGTGGCTAACTCAGGACCCTGACAGAGGCTATGTTAGCAGCATTGTGGCTAACTCAGGACCCTGACAGAGGCTATGTTAGCAGCATTGTGGCTAACTCAGGACCCTGACAGAGGCTATGTTAGCAGCATTGTGGTTAACTCAGGACCCTGACAGAGGCTATGTTAGCAGCATTGTGGCTAACTCAGGACCCTGACAGAGGCTATGTTAGCAGCATTGTGGTTAACTCAGGACCCTGACAGAGGCTATGTTAGCAGCATTGTGGCTAACTCAGGACCCTGACAGAGGCTATGTTAGCAGCATTGTGGCTAACTCAGGACCCTGACAGAGGCTATGTTAGCAGCATTGTGGTTAACTCAGGACCCTGACAGAGGCTATGTTAGCAGCATTGTGGCTAACTCAGGACCCTGACAGAGGCTATGTTAGCAGCATTGTGGCTAACTCAGGACCCTGATGGCTGCTATGTTAGCAGCATTGTGAGTCGAGTGTATTTGCATCCAAGTGCCGCGCAGACAGTGCGTCGACAATGTTGTCCGCTTGTGCGGTGGTTTTCTGGAAAGAAGATGGTCTGTCTGTAGGCATTTTGACTGTAACGTCATGTTAACTGACGACCTGTCCGTTGTCAGTGAATAGCTGAACCCGACAGCAGCACTCAATACAGACAGATATCCCATCCTGTTAATGGGTGTTTCAGAATCAGAATCAGAATCAAATGTATTGTTCCATCCCATTATACAAGCAGAGCTGCCAAGTCTCACGCTTTGGCTGTGAGACAGACGCATACCAGTTCACCTTTTGGTGAAACTTGGCAGCCCTGATACAAGAGAGTACAATATGAGTGCTTCGGCTCCTGGCATTGCAGCAACAATAGAAAATGGTGATAGTTCTAAAAATAAAATAAAAAAAATACGACAAGAGACAATATTAAGTATAATAAAATAAAGAATAAATAATAGAAATAGCATGAGTATAGCCCCAGTGTAGATACACAGTGTCTGTAGGGATGAGATGAAGTCAGATCTATAACAACTGTATTTACAGATGGATTATGCCGTGCTGTGTATTTATATGAACGGTGGTCTACATCAGGATGAAGCAGATGACAGCTGTGATACGATGGTATTCACAGGTGGATTACGCGTGTGAGCGTAGCGGGTCAAGTCACCGGGCCTCAGTAGCCCTCGTTCATAAGTCTGGTTCCTTGGTGGAAGCGTTGTTTAGCCTCAGGGTTTTAGCCCAGAGGCTGCGGTACCGTTTCTTGGACGAGTGGCAGGAGCTCGAACAGTCTCTGGTCGGGGGTGGCTGGGGTCTCCGATAATCCTCCGGGCTTTGCTGACGAGCTGTTTGTTGGAAATCTCCTGGATGGAGGGAAGCTGTCAGCACAAAGCCCCCTGCAGCGCTTTGTGGTCCGGGGCAGGGCCAGCTTGCGTGCCAGGCAGTGACGCACCCGGTCAGGACGCTCTCGGCTCTGGAGAAGGCCCGAAGGATCCGTTTGAGGTGTGAGTGTAGATTATTCCCCATTAGTGTCTCACTCTCCGGCCGTCATCTTTTTCAGGCAAATCTTGCAAAGAACCTCGTCCACAAAGCCTCGTCCACAAAGCCTCGTCCACATAGCCTCGTCCACATAGCCTCGTCCACATAGCCTCGTCCACATAGCCTCGTCCACATAGCCTCGTCCACATAGCCTCGTCCACATAGCCTCGTCCACATAGCCTCGTCCACATAGCCTCGTCCACATAGCCTCGTCCACATAGCCTTGTCCAGAGGCTGCAGGCTCTCTTTTAATGTCGGGTCGTGACCTGAAACACTGGCGTTTACAGTAGCAGCAGTGGCGTGTTTGTGAGGGACCAGTAAGTCATTAGCGCTAGTCATCTTTTTCTTCTCCTTCACTAACCTCAGGTGGACTGGTTAACGGGACCTCGCTGGTCGGAGACAGAACGCTGGTACACGTTGTGAATTGACAAACAGCTCAATCATTTGGCAGCTTGATAGATAATGGAGCAGATTATGGCGGTGCTGAAAAGACCCTCTGCGGGATAGCGTATGACCGTTATACAGACCAACCCTACTCAGTTAATATTTTGCCTAAACATTTTTTAGGAAACATTGGAAACTAGGCATTAAAAGTTTTCTAAAGTCTGCTATTTTTTACCTTAATAGGTTGAGTTTAACACCTTCATCTTTTAATGAGTGAGGAAGGATCATATTAGACACAGAGTGACTAGCAAGGGCAAGAAAGAACCAGACCAGAACCAGTTGGCAGAGGGGTGTGTGTGTGTGTTTGTGTGTGTGTGTGTGTGTGTGTGTGTGTGTGTGTGTGTGTGTGTGTGTGTGTGTGTATGTGTATGTGTGTGTGTGTGTATGTGTGTGTATGTGTGTGTA